>NC_056481.1:8089198-8159198 GCF_008729295.1 Plectropomus leopardus
GTGTTTTCAGCTGTTTTTGGGAAAGGTCATATTTTGATATTTTTGCCATACTATAGCCTTGCCTTTTTTGGTCATTTTGTCAACATGCTAAATCATGGTGTTTTTGTCCATTTTTGCAACTTTCTTTGCTATGGCGTGTCTTAGTACGTAGTTTTATACTGTTTCGAGGTGTTTTCAGCTCTTTTTGGGACAGGTCATATTTTGACATTTTTGCCATACTATAGCCTTGCCTTTTAGGTCATTTTGTCAACATGCTAATTCATGGTGTTTTTGTCCATTTTTGCAACTTTTAATGCTAGGGTGTGTCTCAGCAAGCTTTTTTATGCTGTTTTGACGTGTTTTCAGGTGTTTTTGGGACAGGTCATATTTCGACATTTTTGCCATACTATAGCCTTGCCTTTTTCGTTCATTTTGTCAACATGCTGAATCATGGTGTTTTTGGCCATTTTTGCAACTTTCTTTGCTTTGGCGTGTCTCAGCACGTCGTTTTATTTTGTTCTGAGGTGTTTTCAGCTGTTTTTGGGACAGGTCACATTTTGACATTTTTGCCATACTATAGCCTTGCCTTTTTTGGTCATTTTGTCAACATGCTAAATCATGGTGTTTTTGTCCATTTTTACAACTTTCTTTGCTATGGCGTGTTTCTGCGAGCTATATTCATGCTCTTTTGAGGTGTTTTAGCCTGTCTTTGGGACATACTAAATGTTTTTGGCCGTTTTTTCAAAAAACTATGCTTTGGCGTTGCTTTGTGTGCAGTTTTATGATGTTTTGAGGTGTTTTAAGCTGTTAAGCTTTAAAGCTGACACATGTCACTTTTTGACATTTTTTGCCTTGCTGTAGCCCTGCTTTTTTGGTCATTTCTTCAACATGTTATATCACAGTGTTATTGGCCGTTTTTGCAACATAGTATTCTTTGGCCTGTCTTGGCATGCTGTTTCATGTTGTTTTGAGGTGTTTTCAGCTGTTTTTAGGACATGTCCATTTTGACATTGTCTGTAATTTTTTTCAACATGCTGTATTACGATGTTTCGGGAAGTTTGTTTTACATTCTCTACTATGACATGTCTTGACATGCTATTTCATGTGGTTTTCAGCTGTTGTTAGGACATGGCATATTTTGACATTTTTCGACATGCAACTTATTTCATCCTTTTCAACATGTTAAAATTTTAGATTTTTGACATACTATATGATGTCGTTTTTAGCAATGTCTGCATACTGACGTTATCCAGTCGGTTCTGGTTTTGCCGTCTTTGTCACTTGTCTCTATGTGTTTTCAGCAGCACCAAAATGGTGCCCAAAAGTCATACTTTAGCACTGGGTCCAAAATCGTGTCACAATCTTTCTTTAGCATTGGGTCCAAATTGATCCAAACAAACTGTCGCATGTCAACCAAAATCACTCAAGAAAGTAAAACTATAGCATGTTGTCCAAAATTGCTCAAAAAGTCATATTATAGCATGTATAGCATGCAGGTTTTGGGTGCATGAAGTGTGCAGGTGTTAAACCATTAGAAAACAAATAACTAAACTAACACAAAAAAAACAAATTAAGCCACCTTGGATGCCTTGAAGGCTTCATCCCTTGGAGGGACAGTGAGAGCCATCTTGGAACTGGCCAAGTTTAGACTGATGAATCCCACGATGGCAAAGGGAGGAGCCAGTTAGGAAGGGAGAACCTGAAAGGAAAAAGTACAGGTATACCAAACAGGAACTGACAAGGGGCCCTGGGGCATCAAAGTAGTATATCGAACAAAATAGCCTGAAAAAGTCATTGTATAGTATGTGATCCAAAGTAATATTACAAAGTCGTGGTTTAGTATGTCATCTAAAATCACATAAAAAAAGTCATACTATAGTATATCATCCAAAATAGCATAATAGTCACACGAAAGTATGTCAACAAAAATAGCATGAAAAAGTCCAAGTATAGTCACCCAAAATAATATTAAAACGTCATGGTATAACATGTTACCAAAAACAGATTCAAAATGTGCTAGTATTGAAAAATTGATTAGAAAGTCATCGTATAGTATTTCACAGAAATGTGTCTTAAGTAAAAATAGTCAAGTCTGGGTGACAAAGAAAGGCTCATCTTTGTTGTAATGTTACTTTAAAGGCGCTGAAAACACATTTGCAATTAAAGGTGTAGTTTTTTATAAAAACAGTGTTATAGGCGGCGTTATTTATCAAAATGCATTGATTTTAATCGGGAACTTTTTTGCTTCTCTATAAGGACCACGTGGCCGTGGCAGGTGTCGGTCTGGCTTCAGTCTCAAGAACAAGATGACAGTCCTCTTTGTAGTGGGACTCTGATCAGCCCCTGCTGGGCCCTGACGTCCGCATATTGTGTCAGCAGGTAAACTCTACGCTGAGCTTTAAATCAGCTTCTAACGAATGTAATTAAGTGTAACTTAAAGACGTATATTTCTGCTGTAACCCTCCACCCCTGCAGGTTTGGCAGCGACCCATCCAGGTACATGGTGCGTGTCGGGGCTTCAGAGCAGACTCTGACCCCAGAGCAGGTTGTGGTTCACAGGAAGTTCAAGGGTCAGAGTGGAGGTCACGATCTGGCTTTGCTGAAGCTACCCAGCACCAAGGGTCACTGCCTGACCTTTGACCCAAACACCAACGCAGCATGCCTTCCTACTGCAGACACGTCATCTGGGGGGAATACGCCATCCTCTTGTGTTGTCATGGTTACTACAGGCTGGACAGGGCCAGGTATGTGTTTTTGGATCGAGTGAACCACGTCTGTGTCCGAAATCATTCGCTACTTCCTACCTCTCTACTCACTACATAGAAAGTACTCCATAAAGAAGTATTAGGGAGCTCATCTGCAACATGAAAAACTACGACGGAGGACTAGGGCAATGTGAAAGAAAAAAATGTTAGATTCTGAGATAAAAGTCATGATATTATGAGGAAAAATGTCCTAATATTACGAGACTCAAATTATTTAAGTCCTGCATTGAAAATGTTACTTAAGCAAAAATAAGAAAGTAAATTTAAGAAAGTATATTCAGGGATATGAAAAGTATTAAAAGTACCCATTGCATAAAAATACAGAACATGCCAAAAACTGTTAAAAAAGTGGTTTAAAATGTTTCATAACTAAATTCATAACAAAACGTTTTATTTTGTAAACTTAGGCAAAAATCTTAATTTGCAAAGTAACAAAAGCATTATGATTAATGTAGTGAAGGAAAAAGTACAATATTTCCCTCTAAAATGTAAAAGTGTTAGGTGACACGAAAAGAAAGTACTCAATTAAAGTGCAAGTACGTCGAATTTGTACTTAAGTACTGTACTTTAGTAGTTACATTCCACCGCTGTTTTAGAATAATAAAAGTTAATATCAAGCAACAAGACTACGAGTCAATAGTCATGTGCAATATAGTCAATCAATTGTCGTGGATTTACTAATCAATCAGTAAACGTTACATACCTTCTTTGATCATCTCATCCATCCTCTCTCCTAGACTCGGTCCTTGCATCCTGGGTCCCTCTGATGTCGTCATGGCAATGTAAGAAGCGCTACGGCGACAGCTTCTCCAGCCACGGCACCCTGTGCGCCGGCAGTCCTCCAGACACCAGCCTCCTCCATGGCGACAGTTGTCAGGGCAACTCTGGAGGCGGGCTCGTGTGTCAGGGGGAGCAGGGTCGATGGGTCATAACCGGGGTCGTTGCCGGGGGTTACGGCTGCGCTGACCCCTCCTCTCCAGCGCTCTACACTCGTGTCAGCCGCTTCAAGAGCTGGATTGAGGAGGTCATCAACACGCAAGCACACACACAAGAAGATCTGACACACGTTGACAATGACCTAACACACACGCACGAGGAGCCCACAAACGGCAAGAGCGAGTACTTCCACGTGCACGCGCAGCACACACACAATCAGCAGGAAACAAATGAAATCAACGATGTTAAACACACACACGCCCATCACTCACACACCACTCAGCACGGTAACACACACACTAAAAACACACATACCCACCGTGTAGGGGATGACGACACAAACACACAAATCCAGGTCTGATCAAGGCCGCGCCATTGGCTTACCATCTGTGCCATGTGACCGCCTGAGGAGGAGGAAGGAGAGTTAAAGGAAGACGAAAGTTAAAGACAAGAGAGATGCTCCTAACTTAGGTCTGTACAAACGGCCGTCTCTGTGCTCATTTCAAATCTGAACTCAGTGTTGTGTTTGCGGTTGCTAATCGTCGGACGAGTACGGCGCTGTGGGCCGACCTCCCCGAGCTGCCGGGAGTGTGTGGGTGATTTGTGGTGCTTTACGTGTCAGTTACAGCCTGTTGAGGGGCAGGGCGATGACCGGTGGGGATCGGCAGCGTTTAGGTTGAGCCCGGCATGCTGATCGGGGCCTTTTCACTGAAACTGAAAATCAAAAAAATCAGCATGGCATGTATTTTAAGGACAATAGTGTTTAAAATATTCTGGGGATATTTCTGAGACGGTCACACAAGAATCTATGCTAAAATTCACCTATTAATGTGCGTCCTCTGTGTGTTTAGTGACAGAAACGAACAAACTAACTACCAGAACATGTAGAATAAAGGCTGACTGTATCTCATATTCGTCCCTGTAATATTATCTAAGATTAAACCCAAAACTCCTGCATCAGATGTGGGCGCTTTTTCCTACAGGGCTCGTCTCTTCAGGCTGTTGTCTTATACCTTTACTGGTCAAAGTGCTGTTTAGACCCATGACTAAGCTATTAAACTCAGACCGTACCAGTGATTTTTCATGTTTTACTGTATTTATTCCAATAATGTACGTTTAATACTGCTCACCATCTTAAATCCCAAAGTCGATTCAAATAGTTAAACTTTGGTACCTGCAACTTTAAAGCATCTCACTCAGTCTGAATGTGATGGGTACCATTTTCTAATTTGGCAAAAAAAAAATTGAAGTGTTTTTCAATGGTTATTAAATTGAATAGATCAGTTAGGAGCGTTTAATAACTTTTGTGTTGCCAGATTTATAATCACAGATGATTTACTCACTTTAATGAGCTGTTGGTATATAGGTTTACACCTGAGAAAATTGGCCAGATTTCTTTAAAAGGTACGAGAGAAAGAAGGCAATGAGCAACTTAACAAGAAACAGCAAAAATATTAGCAAAAGTTTTTCAAATTAAGCTAGAAAAAAGGAAAATGGCCATAACAAAATACAAAAATATGTATATTTAATTAAAAAAAATATGTAACATAATTTTAATTATATAAGATTAATAAATAACATTTTCTGGACATTTTACCCTTATTTTTTGATAGTATCATAAAATCTCCTTCAGCTAATTTTCAGATCATTTTCTGTAAATTTTTTTTTTGTTTTTTGTTTTATTTGTCAGACATTTCTTGCCAAGTTGCCCATTGCTTTTTTCCCCTATGTTTTCAAAATAAATCAAACCAATTTTCTCAGTTTTCAGAGGTGTAGATGCTGGTGAAAGACATATGAACACAGCGCAGGAAAACTGATGTCAATCCAGATGTTAGTTAAGACTCTTATTATTTACTCAACATTTTTAACGGCAGGTTAGATATTAAAAGGCAGAGCTAAAATAATGGCAATACTAAAAAAATAGTGCTAAAATAATGGTAATAAAAAAACTGTGGTAGAAAACTTACCAGGGCTGGCATGATTTCACTTTATGATGCGCGTGGCCAAAAGACTTTACAGAAACAATATTGATGCAACAATTTAAGAGTTGTTGGATTATTTACATGATATTATCATACATGTATTATAAACATGATATGAGTATTTGATTTTTAAATATCATTATGTAAAGATACTTCTATCATGAGCTACTGGTTTTAAAGTAAGGTTTTGGACTCTGAAATATCTCACTTACTGTTTAGCCGTAGCAAATAAAATGTTAGTAACGAATTTTGGAGGCAGCAATAGACACAGACTATTTCTGAATCGTAAACCAGAAGTTGTTAAAAGGTTACAACTGAGCTTCAAAGTAAGGATGTCTGGTAACACTTTATTTGAAGAGCTGAGTTTAGCTTCGATTTAAAAATTAAACTGTTTTTTTTTTGTATGCAGATGTTTACAGAGTCTGTGAAAATACACTATATTTTCTCAAAATAATCTAGTTGAACTATTCACGAGCGAAGGTTGAGTGAATAGTTCGTAGTTTAACAAAATTATTCTGAATATACGTAGGTATGTTTATAAACTGTCGCATAGACTCTATAGATAATCTGCTCAACATCATCTAGAATAAAGCAAAACAGAATAAAGCTAAGCATCTAATTTTCAACTCACGAGTTACTGAAATGAACAAATACTGAAGACTACAGAATATCTGTCTGCAACTTTAAATAACGTGTCACAGAGCGTCTTACTAGAGTGGTAACTTTTGAAAACGACAGTGTTGATGTCAGAGTCTGCAGTTATACTCACACAATGTTGATAGAAAGCCAAACATGGAAAATATTCCCTGACTTTCCAGGAAGCTGTATGTTTCCATTGATAGAATTGAAATTTGTGGATTTTTTTTTTTTGGGCTGCTTGGTTTTTTGTTTGTATTTTTTTTTGTTTTTTCTGTTTTTTTGGTGCTTATGTATTTGTAAAAAATATAAACAAAGTAGTAATGGGAAGAAAAATTTTATTGAGAGTAATTGGGAAAAAAATATTCAGTGAGAAACTTGGGGAATCATCACAATTAATGTTAAATCTGCATTTTTAATTTTTTTTTGTCCGATTCACATTATAGCTGAGAGGTACCATTCTTTCTCAGATCAATTAAACTGCATCACCTCACAACAATAATGGAGAAAATCCTCTTGCAGACAAAAAAACCCCCAAGAAACTCTTCAAAGTGATTTCCTGGAAAAAATATAAACAAAAAAACAGCAGTTATTATAAATGTACATAATCTGAAATAAAGGAGCTAAAACCGAAATCACTGGTATGGTCCTTTAAACTGTACAGGATAATTCTCTCCTTTCAAAGCCATTGGAAGCTGACTGTTTTGTACCGATTGCAGCAGATGGCTGTAGATGGATCGATAGACGGATAGATAGCTACTCTCCCTGAGATTAGATAGTTTGTGTAACTGCGTTCATTCTTGACTGAATTAGATAGCCGAACTCTCGAAGTTTAAATGTTGTCTGTTCTGTTGTTCTCTGAGCAGATGTGCGATCTCACCAGAAGATGGCCACATTGCTCTATTTTCACGGGAGGCCGCCGCTCGTGGGATAACGTGGCCCCGGTGGTTCTTTTTATACTGTTGCTATACGTGTACGGACTTGACTTGTGCTTTGATGTACTGTGAACCATTGTGTCGTGAAAGCATCTTGTAACCTGCAACTGCTGTTTCTCCAACATGGACTGTTGTTATAATCCTGTACATAAACTATCACTGCTCCTCCCCTGAGATTTGATGTTTTACCATGCAGATCTTTGTAGGTTAATGTAAATACTGTGTGTCTGTGGCTGGACGGCGACGGAGCAGCGGGGAGTGTTGAAGGCCTACTTTATCTGTGTTAACCCCGTCCGCTGTTCCTCAGTGTAATGTGCTGAATCATGGTTGAGTATTAAAACATTTACCTGGTGAGAACAAGCTGTCAGTGTTGGCGTGGCCTCTTTTTTCTATCTTGTTCAATGATAAGCGGTTTGATTTTAGCTTTGTTAACCCTTTGAAACCCTTTAAATGACTTCACTTTTCTTGTGCTGCTTTCAGACGCCTTTCACAGGTATTTAACCCTTTGACCCTGAGCAAAATTGGTAAGATTTTTGTCAAAAACGTGGAGAAAAAAAGGCAGTAAGCAACAACAAAAAATCCATTAATTGCAAGAAATTAGTAGATTTAAAGCTAGGGAAAAACTACATTTATACTTTGCATAATTATATATTTAACCCTTGATTCCTTGGAAAGCATAGGAAGAGGGCCATGAGCAACGAAAGAAGTAATGAAATTACCCAAAAATCATCAAATAAAAAGCAAAATTATTTAAAAAAAGAAAAAAGAAAAATACTTGTCTTGGTTGATGGTTAAAAAAATAATAATTTTGTAACATAATTTTAAATTTAAGTATGATAAGTACAATTTACCCTAGCTTCTTTCTTTTTTTTATCCGAGATGTTTTTCACTAGTTTTTTAAAATTTATTTTCTAATCTAATTCTTTCTTATAATTTGTGGAAAATCATTTGTTGCTCGCTGCCTTTTTTCCAATGCTTTTGAAAGAAATCACACCAATTGGCTCAGGGCGCAAAGGGTTAATTACATGTGAAAGGCATCGGAAAGCAGCACAAGAAAAGTGATGTCACTCCAGGTTTCAAAGGATTAAAATTATATTACAATATTATAATTTTTGAAGCATTTTTCTTGGTCATTTCCTTGTTGTTGTATTTTTGAACTTTTTTTTAAAATTATTAATTTCATTTATTTATTTACTATTTTTTCAGGTAATTATCTTTTATTTTTTTAATCAACTTTAATCTTAAAATTAAATAGCGTTTATTACAAATTATGCTAAAACATTAGCTGCGCACCATTTTCCACAATCTAAAACATGGATTGTATAAATAAAAAGATTGCTTGCAAAAGATTTAATTGCCTCCAAGTAAATGAGAAGTAAATCTGCTTAGCGGCTGCTCTCAGCGGCTCATGAGCCGTGTTAATCTTCTCTTTTGTTTGGACGGGTTCCCCTCTGGAAAACACAGGGATCAGAGGACACCCCTGCTGCAGTGGATTGGCTAGTTTTTATTGTAAACTAGAAAAAGTGATTTATAATGAGCATAAATGAGTCAGCTTTTGGGAAAAGGTTGAATATTTAAAAATCTGACTGAAAATGTGTTTAAGATATTTTTAAGATGGGCTGCAGTTAATGGAATAAAACAAAATGTAGATGTCTGGGGGGGAAACATATTAACAATATATGGAAAATGTCTGAATGTACACAGGTTTGAAAATAGAAAATTTTGGAAAAAAATGTAATTTAAAGTTCAGGTATGCAGGATTTAGCGGCATCTATTGGAATAGAAATAAAATATCCATAACTGTGTTTTCATTCATTTCTAATAATCCAAAACAAACAATTGTTTATTTTTTTGCAATCTGCAACTTCACCACTGGATGCCACTAAATACTGTAAAATAATACTGTCAATAATGTGCTATGGTTGTCAGGCAGAAATAATCCATTACAAATAACAGGACTTCACTTAAAATTTTGTTTTTTAGTATTGTCAGTAAAAATAAAAGTACTCATGCAATAAATATTATCTATAATCTTTAATATTACCAGGTGTGGCTTACTTTAAATACTTGCAGTAATAGGTAGTTTAAACTCTTAAAAAATGGCATAATAAAAATCAGATGTAAATCTGAGCCTGCAAAGTAACTAATAGTCCTAACTACAGATGTCTGATAAATGTAATCAAGTATGAAGTGCACTATTTCTATTAAATTGTAATGGAGTAAAAGTATAAATTAATATTAACTTGAAATACTCAAGTACAAGTATGCATTTTACCCAAGGACATTATTTGAGTTTAGAGGTGTCACAATAAACTGGTATTGACTATAACCTGGATATTATTTTTATTTTTTCTTTATATTCTTGCCTTGTCTTTGTCCCCAAATGCCATCTGGTTGCCTCCTCACTATCGATTAAGTGTATTTCTTCTTTTTTGTATTTTTTCTTTTCTTTTCTTGAAGATATCACAATAATATCGTCATTATGAACTCTTTTGGCCACCTCAGCCCTATTTTACTCATACAAAACAATTGCATCAACCAAATTCTGGGTATATCCTGGTGTCAACAATAATCAAAATTATAAATGGCAAAATAAAAATAAAACAAAGCGGTACTTACATCATATTTGTGTGAGTCCATCAAAGGGTTAATCACATCTGTCTAAGACTGGATCTACAGCATACCAGCATAAGGGGTGGCAGGACTGTCACAAAAGAAAGAGCAAGATGTTCAGCGTGAAGATGACGGACTGAATGACGTCTGAACGGAGACACTTGCTGACTCATTTTACACTTTAGGTTTGCAGAGCACGTGCTGCTTCACACCCTCGGGTCAGTACATGTGAGATCTACGTACGCAGATGTAAATATTGTCTGTGGTCCCTCAGTATATTAGGTTTGTCTGAGCACTTTGAATTCGGAGTCCAGAGATCAATGAAAAGAGTTGAATGAAATGAATCGGGCTTGTGTTCAAGTATTAGGGGAAAGAATTTCATTGGTCTGAGTGATGAAAAACAAAAGCACATAAATAATATAAGTAACATTGTGGTTGACATAAAATTCCTTAACGCCAAAACCAAAAACGAATTCCCCACTTATCACACTTCCATGCTTCTTGTGAATGAAAAATCCCAAAATGGAGAAAAATCTACAAGTTTAGTACATCAGATATGTTGTGAAACTTAAAAATATTATAAAACTTTGTAACAGAACTCTTGAATGTTTAAATCTTAAGTGTCTCTACTGTGCGGTTTCCTGATGTCCTTTTTTTCAAAATTTCAATGCTGATGCAAACCAGTCAGTCATTGTCTGTAACTGCTTGTCCTTGTAAAGGTTGCTGGAGCCAATCCCACACAGAACATGTGATCTGCACAGAAAGGCCCCCCGCCACAACATGAACCCCGTTCCAACCGGGTTTTGAACCAGGGACCCTCTTGTTGTGAGGCAACAGTGCTAACCATGACGCCACCGTGCTGCTGATCCACTGATCCACTATTAGTCTTCCATGTGACAAAGCCGACTAAATATCACTGTCAATGAACACTCTGATGAACATGATCGAAATCTGGATGGAAAATGTGACACTCACCTGGAGTGATGACTTGTGGATTCGTGACAGTCAGTCTTTGACATGATGAGGTCGGTCGATGGTAACACTCGAGGGAATGGACAATAAATGAAGACATGGGGTTCAGTCAGTGAACAATGATGTGATATGACATGATATAATGATGACGTAATAAGAAGAGACCGCTACAAAAATGTTTTACCGTACCTTTCTGCGACACGTCGGCACGCCATGCTCAGCCCACAGGTCGTCGGTAGATTGTGAAAATCCAGCAGATCTTATTTTGTAATATTTGGTTAATATTTATAAAAGCAAATTACATCAATAATCAACTAAATGACCCTTAATGCTGTAAATTAAGCTTCATCTCGGAAACTGTAGCATGAAGATTGTTGATGAAGGGAAACGGCTAGTAAGTCTGCTCCTGACTTATGATGTGGAGTTAATTATTGAATTATGGCTAAAAACACAATTTATGAGGTCACCATGACCTTGACCTATGACCTTTAAATTTTAACCAGGTCAGTTTTGAGTCCAAGTGGACGTTTGTGCCAAATTTGATGAAAACCCTCGTGAGGCCATCTTAAGATATTGCGTTTACAAGAATGAGACGGATGCAAGGTCATAGCCACCTTGATCTTTGAACGCCAAATTCTAATCAGTTGATCCAAATGAATGTTGGTGTCAAAACTGAAGAAATTCCCTGAGGATTTTCTTGAGATATCAATGATGCTGACGAGGTCACAGAGAGCCTGACTTTTGACCTATGACCACCAAAATCTAATCCGTTCATCCTTGAATGAAAATGAATATTTGGGTCAAATTTGAAGAAATTCCCTGAAGGTGTTCTTGAGATACCACTTTCACAAGAATGAGATGAATGCAAGACCCTGGTGACCTTGACCTTTGACCACCATAATCAGTTCATTCTTGAGTCCAATTGAACATTTGTGCCAAATTTGAATAAATTCCTTCAAGATGTTCTTGAGATACCGCGTATCACAGGGACGTTGCCCTTTGACCTATGACCACCAAAAACTTAATCAGCTCATTGTTGAGTCCAAGTGAAAGTTTGTGTCAAATTTGAAGAGATTCCCTCAAGGCATTCTTGAGAAATTGCGATCACAAGAATATGTCGGACACGTGGGCAACCCGAAAGCATATTGCCTCCGGCCTCAGCTATCAGTGGCGCGAAGATATGAAAATAAATCGTCACCGTTTCTGAGGAAAGACGTGGACAATAAGATCTATTTGTGCGACGGTGCTGTACCTGCTTATACATAAACTGGAAACAAAAACAAAAAACAAGGGAGCCCGTCCTTTAACACCTCGACAAAGTCAAAGGTAATTTAGATTCAGGAGGCTCGTTCTGGGTCGTCTTTTCTCCTAATTTTATTGACACGGAAAGTCGGAGGTCAGAGCGAGCTAACGAGACACATTCCCTCAAGAGTTTCTCCCTTTTTGTGTCTTTGAGAAAGTAAGTGCGAGTGTCGAAGTTAACCAACTGCTGAGCTCTTCTCATTAATCACACCGAAAGCAGAGGAACCGGGGGGAGCTGTCCTACATCCCACGGACACACACACACGGACACACACACACACACAGACAGACACACACACACACACACACACACACACACACACACAATCCTTAAAATATCCAGGACCATCATAAATAACCACACAAAACTTTTTTAAATAAGACTGCAGCATTACTCAACACTTCACACACTCAGTGCAGCTAAAATAAGAGCAATGGAAGACGGCACAAAGGCTGAAAGTGGAGAGACGGGACGATGCACGAGCTGTTGAATGGACAGCAGTGATTGTTTTATCCTGTGTGCATGTTAATGGCCCCGGAGGATATGCAGCGTTATTCGGGGCTTAATCGGACTTCATGTGATGACAGACAAGTATGGAGGGCAAGTATTATGCCAGCTGTGATGCCGGCTGGTGTTCGGAGCATCCAGCCAACCACAGAAACATCATTCAGATTTATTAACGTTTATTTTACTCAAATCAAAACCTTTTTTTTCCCCCCCTTGTAAAACAGCCAAATGCTAAATGTCACAAAGTAGTTTCCTAAAATTGGACATGAGCAGATATACGGTATGACTAATCGATGTTGCAGTGTTACATAATCAGAAACGTGTGCGGCATATCTCTATTAGCTCCAAATTTGGTGATTTCAGGCTGATGAAACGTTCTCAGAATCCAGGCTGAGCAGATCAAAAACACACAGGCCAAAAAAGGTCTGTTACATTGTCATGTCAGGGATGATTTTTTTACAGACAGTAAAGATATTTTGCACCAGGCAAGTGTGAAAAACAGTGCAGTAACCGTGGTGTTAAAAAGCACTCGGAGGTAAACACGAAACTGTTCTGGCAGGTTGTTTGGTCTGGGGATGGATGGAGCACATTACCAAGGAACGGATGCCTTTCTAACAAGGTATCTGTTGGAGGAGGGACAAAAAGTTTCCGTGTGACGGCAACTAAATCAGACATGAGGAGAAGGTCAAAGTTTCCACGCATTTTGAACACTGAATTTTAACAACTTTTTTCATCACATTTCACCCAAACCATCCATGGTTTTCTTTAAGCAGTTTAATCCTTTAAAACCTGAGCAAACTGGCTTGATTTCTTTCAAAAGTATAGAAAGAAGGAAACGAGCAACAAAAGAAATGACCCAAAAGTGAGTATGAAGTAAAGAAAATACAAAAAAATAGGAGGCCAAATAAGAAAAGCCAGAATAATAGAAATAAATAAGAAAAAGTACAAAAAAAAGCAAACAAGAAAATTATAATGTATCTTTAACATGATTTAAAATATGTTATTATGAAAATAATAAATACATAATATATCATTATGTTACATTTTTTTCCCCTAGCTTTCCCCGTTTTTGCAGATAAAGATGTTAGTACCGTCTGCTTTTTATTCTTTTTTTTTTTTTATCAGTTTCCTTTGTCATCTGTTTTTTGTGTGCGTTCTTTAATTGTTTAATTTTCTGCTAGTGAATTTGCATTTGTTTGTTTCCTGCTTTTTTGTGTGTGCCCTGAAGCACTTTGTAACAGTTGTTTTGAAAGGTGCTATACAAACAGTTATTATTAAGAAAATAAACCAGCCGAGAAGAAATAAACCAGTGCTGAAATAGTATTTTTATTAAATACTTTCAAGATCCAAGTTTGAAGAATAACAAAGCTATGATGAAGACCAACTAACACTCAGACAAACACTTGATAGTCGTCAATTCATGGTTGTATTTCATTGTACATCATGATCATGCAAAAAAACTCCAGCATTCATGTGAAGGCTGGGGGAGAAAGCGCAGCCCAATAGTATATCATTACAACGCAGGGAAAACGCTAACATCGAGGGCCTCATACCAAGCTACGGCTCCTGAATCCTTTTTTTAAAAATTTTGCTTTTTTTTTTTGTTGTTTTTTTTCTTTTAAATATTATTTTTCATGTCACCTATTCAACATTCTGGATGGAGGATATTTCTTATTTCAAAAGATGCAAATATCATATATTAACACTAGGCTCCATCCGTATTCAGGTAGGTACATGGTAGAAATGCGTAACTGAAACATGCATATAACTAGGTCTCCCGCTCTGGTTTCGACAGTGTAGGTCACGAATAACCTGCACACCCACACCAACTCTCTCTCTCTCTCTGGCTTCCAACTCTCAACTGAGCAGGCACGATTTAAAACCACCTAGGGTAGATCACATTAATAAATAATTTAGTCCTGATCAATCTATGATCACTCAATCTGTAATTTATGTCGACTTCCTCCCTCTTTTCCCTTTTTTTTAATGTTTTTTTTTAAATCCTGTGTGCGAGGGAGAGTGCAGAACTCCAGCTTGGCAGATCGGCAAATTACCAAACGACAACAGCAAAAAACAGCGACGACAACGAAAAAACTCAAACACGGGAACAGAGAAACAACAGAGAGAGGTACAAATAAACACCTCAAGAGCAGGGACTCATGGGTACACAGAGGAAGAGGAGGAGGAGGAGGAGGAGGAAGAGTTTAAGATACGACTGTCGCGGATGGATGGAGACAATTAAGCAGCACAGCAAGGGTGGCACCGTGGTCACACAGCAGTGGTGCAGATATGTTACAAAGCCGAAACACACCACCAGGCGTGCACGCATGTGTGTGTGTGTGTGTTTGTGTGTGTGCATATGATATGAAGAGACGGCTCACAGCATTGTGGGATCAGGACACAATGATGAAGGTCTTCATGTTTAAAAACTCTTTTGGGGGCAAAAGGGGTCAAACTTTTTTTTTTTTTTTTTTTTTTTAATTTTCTTTTATCCCCGTCTCTAAAAACAGTCTTACGGCCACGGACTAGAGCTGGTAGCCCACATTTTTATTTTATGACGGCGAGCTACCAATATTTTAAGGAAGTACTTTAAAGGAGAATTAAAGCAAACTGAGGAAAATGAGGGGTCACAGAGTTCATGGGGTGGTTCCCAGATGCACAGGATGAGTGTCTCTTAGATACATGTACATATATTACACTTTTCTACATATATCTATACATACACTGTATTTACACAGTGATTATAAACAAACCAGGCCCTTGCAGAAAGCAGAGAAAAAGGAGAGGGAGGGTTAAAAGAGGGAATGGTTTTAAGAGAGAGAAAAACGGGGGTGAGGGAGGGATGAAATGAGAGAGAGGCGGCGGGCAAACATGCAAAACGCAGACGCCTTTTCCCGGCCCGCTCTCTCCCTCCACTGCATACAGACAACAGAACACGCGCAGTTTAAACTTGCACAATAAAATCCCTCCTTTTTTAAAAACTCTTAAAAAAAATGAAAAAAAATGGAGCCTTGAATATAGGATCAGTCAGACAAAAAACAACAAAAAAAAAAAGGCTCCGGTTATTCACAAAGAGGAACAGGACGCTAAAAACACAACACAAATCAAACGCCCCGCTTCCCCTCCCACCCACCCGATCCCACAACAACACAATTTTCCGTCCGGTCGGAAAAACAAGCACACAAACGAAAACACATAAACACGTAAAAAGCCTAAAGTTCTACACTTTGGTGCTTCATGTTTTTGATATCAAGTTTCTCTCGTCGTTTCTCGGACTGAGCCGACTTGATTTTTTTTTTTTTTTTTCCCCCTTTGAGAATTCAGACGGGGGGAAAAAAAATCTCCCTACATCTTTTACATCAACGTCCGGGTGAATGAGCACAACACTTCCTACCCGGAAATCCCTAGAATGCCAAAAAAAAAAAAAAAAAAAAAAAAATAGTGTCCAAAATCTCAGCTGCTAACCTCACACTCCCTTCTGTTCCTCCCTTATTAGATAGTGAATATAAATGCTTGGTTGGGTTTTGGTGGTTTCTGGTACATCTAGTCATAATTTACACAGCATATTCATAACTCATACTCATAAACTGTCACAAGTTCAACTGTAAATCCTCTCCTCACGCAGGACGTCTCATCGCGCGCGGGCAGAAAAAAGATGGCCGCCATGGGGAGGGATAGAGGGCAAAGACTCGCCCTCCGATCAGGCGCCAGATGCATGCATCATCCCATGGGGGCGGTGTCTTGTGTTCAGCCGGCCCCCAGCAGGTCAAAGGAGGGACAGGATTGGTTGGTATCGTGGAGAGGGATGCGATCTCGCCCGGCCGGGCTCCTGGCACTAGCCAATCCACGCAGAGGACGTGCCTCTTAAACACGCTCGCTGAAAAAAACTGCCCCCCAAAACACACACTCCAGTAGACTGGAGGCTCAGGACCGCTGCAGGAGAGAGGAGACAGGAAGTCTAAATATTTTATTTTTTTCAGACATTAAAGGTCCAGTGTGGAGGATTCAGTGGCATCCAGCGCTGAAACATCTCCGGTGTGATAAGCGTGCAGAGAACTGCAGTGGCCAACGCAAGAACGCAGACGGCCCTATATAGAGGCAGTAAACGCTTTGTCCGTTCTTCGCCACGGTGGAAACATAGCGGACTCTGTGACAGCGGACTCCGCGGACAATACAGCGTGGTATCACGATATTTTGTGTGGCTATATTGTAGCAATGCACGGACGCCCATTTTTTAATACAAATCATTAATATTACAATACAAATTAATCTTTTTATTGTGTACTAAAATAATAAAATCTATAGCCTTTTCTGTCCATTAGATACAATTTGCTGCAATAAAGATGAAAGTGAGATGAACTAACTAGAAACTTTTATATAATAAGATAGAATAATTGTTGAGGGACATATCAACATATCAATGCGTTATATGTTTTCGGAATACTCAGCATACTTTGTCACGTTTAAAACCACAACATTTTTATATCGTGACTTAATACTGTATCGTGGGCCTTCGGTGAGTTTCAACTGCATTATGTAGCGTTAAACCTCTTATTAAAAAGGTAACAAAAACACATCGATTCTTATTTTCAGGTTATCATAAACCAATAAAAAGTTTTGGTTTTTATATACCAAATCGCCGAGTCACCATAGTCATTTGCCAATAGATGCCCCTAAAACCTACAGACTGGACCTTTAAGATATGAATTATAAAGTAATTCGTAGAGTAGCAGAAGTTAACTTGCACTGGTGGATGCTTTGACTTTAAGCCACTAAGTTGAATTTTTATGTGATTATAGCATCTTTTTAATTATTCTAAAAACAGGAGCAGGGGCTGTAACAGTTCATGCTGATCCGTCATGGTTCGAGTCCAGTGCATGCACATTACACGGTATGCAGATTGATGCCCGTAACGTGGAACCAAAGTTCACAAGTGTGCGTTCAGCCCTGACACTTTTTGCCGAATGTCAGTAAGCAACATATGCTGAAGGCAGTTTTGGCTTAGGAAGTCGAGCAGGTCGTCCTTTAATCACAAGGTTTGTGGTTCAATCCCTGTTTCCTCCTGTCTGCGTGTCAAAGTGCTTTTGAGCAAAGCTGCTCCTTTCCTTCCACTGCAGTCATACATCCAAAGCGCTTTGTCCAGTGAGGTGGAAAGGCGCTTCATAAATGCAGTCCATCTACCATTTATCATTGGTAAACACATGGATGTATAAAGGGAACTGGATAAAGCGTTGGAGGCGGGGCCCCGTTCATCCCCATGAATATGGTGCATGAAGCCAAAAAAGAGCAACTTCCATGTGTAAAATACCTCCTTCTTTGACTCTTCATAGAGCAATCGCACGAGACACTTCGCCAGCCGAGCTACTGATATCAACTTCAGCGCTCTGCTAACTTGAAAGGCGATTAAGTGATTTAATCGTGCGGCTCTTCTGGACTTTTGAAATGTTATCGGATTGAATGGATCAAATCCTGATAATTAAACGAGTAATTCTATGGAGGCTGTGATGCTAAAACAATGCACCCACTGTTCCCAGTCAAGCACTGTGTCATTGTTGGTGCACCACTGTCGGGCTGATACTGATACAGATTATTAGTAGTAGACCGATAACCGATGTTTGGAACCGATATGCATTGTAATATAACAAACTCCAACACAAAACTTTGTTAAAAAGCCTTTGGCAAGTTTAAATCAAAACTGAGACTTTAAACATCAAATACAGCAGGGTCCCAGCAACTGTTTTATCAAGTCAAGTGAAAATTTGAATAAAAAAATGAATAAATAAAAATAAGTCCCTGAGGTTTTATGAAGTTAAAGTTCCTCCCATGCTGACACTTTCTTTGCACTTTTTAATTAATTAATTTTATCGTCAATCATTAAAATAAAACGCTGACGCATATAATCAGCAAAATGCCAAATATTGGCCCCAATAATTGGCCAAGCCGATGATCTGTCGGCACCTACTGTGAATGGAAAAACATCCTTTATATATTCAATGGCATGCACAAGATTTAATGCCCCTGGGACAGGCAAGCAAACCGGATCTTATATTTTCAGTTTTACAGCACAAGAGATGATGTACAGTTTTATAGCCTGTTGTAACCTGAAGTGTTTTGGGAAAGTGTTTGTTCAGTGTTACTGCATTTGGGTTTTTTTTCAACTGTGCTGAACTCACAACGAAGTGTGACTCCTAAACCGTGGTATGAACTGAACCGTGACTTCTGTGTATCAAACTGAGTGTGTGTGTGTGTGTGTGTGTGTGTGTGTGTGTGTGTGTGTGTGTGTGTGTGTGTGTGTGTGTGTACCTGATCACTGTAGTGGTGCAGCAGGCGCTCCTGAGCAGTGGAAGTGAACGTTGAGCCACTTGCCATCGCGACGATGCCACACCCTGGTCTCCTCTGATTGGCTGGAACGAGGGCGGCCCGTGGTGTCCACAAACTGCGTGAGCCGGATGTAGGCGATGCACGCGGCATCCTCGCCAATCAGGTGCACATGTGGGTTAAGCAGAGTGGTGTGGACCGGCTTGCTGTTCTTGCTCAGCACTGAATAAATGAGATGGAAAAACGTATCCAGTCAGATACCAGACGAACAAGTGTTGGGGGGGTTTTAACCTTGTTTTGTTTTTGCTTTTTCAATGTTCATACCTGCATTTATATTTTCTGGTCCATTTTGGCTTCTGTATTGTCTGCTTTAACTCACTTTTGTGTTATCTACTGTAAATGCTGTGTTTTACAGACAGAAGGCTTAAAAAAGATAACGATGTCAAGTCCTACGAGGAAGATTATCTGTTTGTAATTTTTATTTGGATTGTGTATTTTCATGAATTATTTTTGTGTCTATGCTGTGTTGTGTGTTTACACTTCTGTGAAAAGTCAATAAAAAATATCTGATAAATCTGTGAAAAGGTGAGCTATTTTTTAAGCAAGCTACATGCCGCATTGCCTGTTCGCTTTGGCACGGAGCAGGTTAGGACATCCTCAAAGAGAAAAACTGAAACAATCTGATGTTAGCTTAACAATTCAGATGCTTTTAGAAAAGTTGTCAACAAAAAAAAATTTCAATATTCCCTGAAATAACAACTAGAGTTTGTGGTGATCCTCATCGTATTCAAAGCTTCACCTGGCTGCTGATCTAGGCAGCTTAAAATAAACGTCTGCTCTTTGTGCGTACAAGCGGAGACTCACAGTTTTCAAAGTAAAACTTGTGGAAGTCCATGCCCTCCACCAGGTTCCCGAGGGCCTCAGGCTCAAAGGAGGTGAGTCCAGGATCACAAATCCTCCTGAGAAAGAGCAGCGAGACAGAGAAGGAGACGGGTGGTAAAATACGAGTGGGTGAAAAGACATTAGAGACCTCAGAACTGAGAAACTTGAGAAAACACAGGGGAAAAATAAAGACAACTTTAATGAATCCCGTTAGAACGTTACATAAATTAACTTGTAGCAGAAAACACTGATTCATCCGCCGCTTCTCACTCCAACACATGCAGTTGGACTCACGTGTAGGCATCGAAATCTCCATTGTTGATCGCTTCAATCAGCTGCTCCGTTATCTTGATGATCTCCTGTTTACGAGCTACAGACAGAACACGAGAGAAAGAGACGGACAGATGGTAAATGGTGAGAAGCCGGTGAGGAGGAGAGACAACAATTAACTGTGTGTTGGTTTTGGTTTGACGACATTTTCTCTCATCACTTCCAGCTCCTGCCTTCCCTTCAGGCTCTCTTCGTCTGTGGCTACAGCTCGACGCTCCTCTTTAACCTCATCACTCGGTCTGGAGTCCTCCTAACTGCTGCTCGACCTCATCACTGTCTGTCGCTCTGCTTCTCACCTTCTGTGAGACTCAAAACACTGACTAAACACTCCTCTCTGCTGTGTGAGCACACTCTGCCACCCAAACAAAAACTAAAATCCTGCCGGTAAACAACACAGGCTCAGTCTGATGAAAAAACCTTAACTTACTTATTAACCTTTTTTTGGAGCTTTCAACTGTTGACTTGACTTAAATTTAACCCTTAGAGCAAATTGGCTTGATTTCTTTACAAAAAAAAGGAAGAAGGCAATGAGCAAAAAGAGAAGAAATTACCCTCAAATTAGCAAGATATTAGTGAAAAGTACAAGAAAACTACCTGAAAATTAGTTTAAAAAAAAAAAAAGACAACGAGGAAATGACCCAGGAAAAGTGCTTCGAAATTATAATAATTTTGTAACATAATTATAAATATCTAATTATGGTAATTGTAAATATAAATTATTTTTCCCTAACTTTTTAAAAAAATAATTGACCAAATCTATTAATTTCCTGCAATTTTGTGGAATATTTCTTACCCAGTTGCTCATTGCAGTTTTCCTCCTGTTTTTTTTTTTTTTTTTTTTTTAAGAAATCAAACCATTTTGCTTGGGGTTCAAAGGTTTAAATTCCTGACAAAGGGTGATTGAAAGCCCCAGAAAAGACACAGAGGGACCTTTGAGATACAATTTATAAAGAATTAAGAACCAACTTTCAAGCTCAACCATAAACTAACTTCTCTGACTTTCACTTTCAAAACAACTTTCATTTTCTAACAAACATGAATCTCCACTGAAACTTAAATGGCATTAAATATATCTACTTTGCGTAATATTAACAGCTGCCTCTGACCCGGTTTACAGGCAAATAAATCAAATTAACAGATAATCATGTCACAGTACTGTCACCAAGCAAACCATAGTCATGCAGCATGGCCTTTAAGTGTACTGTTTACCTGTATTTGTGTGTTATTCCACACATTACACACAATTAAAAACATCATTGAAGCCACGTTAAAGGTTTCAACACATCAACTCTCAATTCTGCGAAAAGCCACTTTAAAAAGGATAATGCTGGTGTTATTCTTTGTTTTCCTTCTTGCCATCAAAAGACTAAAAAAAGACTAAAAGATAATGCTATTGAACCTTTAAAATATATTTTCAGTTCTTTTTGCACTCCACCCCGAGTGCCATTAAACTAGAGAGAAGGCAGACATAACAATCAACACTACAGGTAGGAGGAAAAATATGTATTTTTGATTTTGATTTTCAGGTTTATTTGTGCCTTTAAATACACAGTAAATGTGTATGACTCTGCATCTAAAAGTAGTCCCCAAAAATACACTTTTTACCATTGTTTCAAAAATATTTCGTAAAAACTACAGCGCCCAACTGCTTGAGGACATTATTTGGCCGTTTAAAATATAAACAGCATCAATATATTTGTGGCCCATTTAAAGATTTACATTTTCATTGTATCATATCACAGACAGTGTAGGTAAGTTTTTTGATGGGACCATAAGAAAAATATAGAATAACACCAGTCTTATTCCTTCACAAGTCATTTGAACAAGTGATTACCTTCATTTTGAAGCCTATGCAAATGTCCTCTTTAAAGACTTGAACATGTGTCAAACCAACCGTTATTGATCTGTTACATGTGGAGTCATTTGCCTCGTTTCAAGTCTTAAAACAGGAGAAAAATAACCAAAAAGGTGTCAAAGGTTTTGAGAGCATCTTCAGATTTAAAGGTAAAGTTTAAATTTTTTTAAAAGTGGGGTTGTACAAGGCACTTATCCATAGTCAGTGTATTAAATACAGTAGATGTGAGTCAGCACACCCACAATTTAAAGAAGCAACAAAACATATTTCAGCAACCTAAAAAATCTGTATCAGCTGAAGTGTATGCTATATTTATTAGATTTGACGAGTCAGGCCCTTCAAAATAAAAGCAATGTGTGATTCCACTTATTAAATCATAACAATACTTTAAGTCAACTACTTCGTTTTACTTCATTTTAACAGTATTTTATTATAACATTAGTTCATTTAACATTATTATGGCAGTAGCAACTTAATTTAAATTCACTGTAACTATAGTTCACTTAATAATTTTGTGTGAGTAGTTTACATTAGTCTGAAGGATTGTTCCAAATCTACAGATGTTTATCATGTATCAGGATGTTATTTTAAAGAAATATCACCCTGGCCTAATCGATAATTTTTCTGCTGCCGCTGTCCAGTGCAGTATGTTGCTAAGCTTCTGTGGTGGTAATCCTTCCTGCTTATCCAAACTGGGAGCACATCGACTGACAGCTACTGTATTTAATACGCTGACTTAACATAAGTACCCCATATAACCCCATTTCAAAAAAATCACAACTACCACTTTAACACCTGAAAAAATGACTTGTTATAAACATTATCTGCAGGCTGCCTCCTTTATCCAAGAGAAAATTGCCATTTCAGAGATGCAAGTTCTTTTTTAATGTGCAACAGCTACAGGTGAGTAGACGGCAAGGACAGCTGAGGTCAGTTAGTCAAGACTGTTTCTTACTCTGCTTAGTGTTGCTTATAGCAGCGACAGTGTTGCTCCCTAGTGGAGCGGCAGGCATGGAGGACTGTGAGAGCTCAGAGTCAGGGCAGGAGCTGTTGCCCGTGCTGTTCCATGCCATGCGCTTTACGTCATGCGGTGGAACTGAAACACACAACGGATGGTCAACAAACACAAAACATATGGATGGATGACAAAATGACAGACATGTGATCATGTGCACACAGACACACAACATGCACCCACAACCACACCCACACAGGTCATGCAGTAAAGTGACAAAGCTAGAGTAGGGTTGGGTACCGAAACCTGGTGCTGCTGCAAAACTAAGTTTTATTGATTACTTGAATGTGTTATATAAATTTGTTAAGAATGTTTTGCATTAATTCATATTTATATATTTAAGTGTAATTAAAATGGTTAAGTGAGAATATATTACATTTCAAGTTCAAATTTGTCTTTGCAATTAAAGAGAAAAAGCCATTGTTTTGACCCTTGTTTCATGTTTTATTTTGAAAAATGTACCAGTTCAGGCAGCATTTAGGCACTGGTACTGTACTGTAAAAGTATAGTTTTTGCACCATTTATGCAATGGCACCATTCTAAAAGTATAGTCTTGGCACCGTTTAGGAACCAGCACCGTTTAAAAAGTATTGTTTTGGCACCGTTCAGGCACTGGCACCATTCTTAAAGTATTGTTTTGGCTTCGTTTAGGCACGAGCACCGTCTTGAAACTACTGTTTTGGCATCGTCACCGTTTTAAAAGTATAGATTTGGGACCGTTTAGGCATCAGCACCATTTAAAAGGTACCGTTTTTAGATCATTTAGGCACCAGCGCCATTCTAAAAGTATTGTTTTGGCAAAGGTACTGTTTTAAAAGTATCATTTTGGCACCAGTATCAGAAGAGAAAAAAAACAAATGATACCCAGCCCTGTGAACAAGAGACAAAGCTGACGTGGGTTAGTGTTCACTTAAATTAGTGATGGGGGACATTGTGGGTTTATGACAGGCATGCAGACGGTAACACGAGAACAGAGTGGCAGCTAGAAGAGAGATACAGCTCTGGTGATGCTGTGTGATGTGGAAGTCGTTTAACTGCCTGCTCTGCTCACATCAACTCTTAATGCTCATATACATTAACAAAGCCTGGTCTGATGAGCTGCAGCACCCAGCGGAGACACACAGAGACACGATCGAAGCCATTGTTTGTTATTAGCTCGTGTTATGCCTGTGGGGAAACTTAGCATGTTCAGGAAGGAAGGTGGGAGAAGGACAAGGAGAGGAGGAAGAGATCAGACTGTCCCTCTAGTGCAGGTGTGTCTGACGAGAGCAGCAGGTCAACAGACGACAGGAGAGATTAGAGGACAGAAGCAAGATAAGAACGTAGGGAAGAATGGCGTATTAGAGAGAATAAATTAGCAAAGATTAAAGGACATAACTGAGAATAAAGCCTCTGAGTAGAGTGAGGAAATGGGGGAGAAAATGTGAGGACAAAGAGGAACCGGATGATATGCATGGTTCCAGTAACGTCAGACAGGCAGCAGGCCGGGCCTGTCCGACTGGAAGGCCGGTTTAGGACACACAGCTGCAAGGTAAGCAAGGCTTCCTCCAGCTGGAGCCGTCACATTAGGAGGACAAGGGGGATAGATGCAGTGATCACAAAGAAACACACACGCACACACACTCACGCAGATTTCAGGGTTCCCACAGTGGCCCTGATGAAAAAAATCCTCGACTTTTTGTCCATGACTTTCTGTAATTCGGTCAAAGTGCCTCTGTGACCTATAAAATGAGTCCCTGCTGATTTTATTTCAAAAGTTTTGTTCTGAGCAGAGTGAAGTTAAGTCCAGGTGGTGAGACAGTTCAAGTGCTCTTAAGAAGAGAGCTCACGATGTAGAGTATTAATGGATATACACAGCAGGAAATGAGCTTCTGCACTCAGCGTGTAAAAAAAAGTTGCAAAGTGCGTCCTTGTAATGCACCCCTGTTACAGTAATACTCCAGTTTATTACAACTTGGCTCTTATTTTTGTAGTTTTGGCCTATTGGTTATGATGCACTCAAGTAATTTATGATCTAAGAATGTGACCGATACAGTTTCATTCATAAAGGCGACCTGCCAGTTCAGATTTTTAGTGCCACATTATGTCCTGGCTTTATTTTACCAAACCATGACTTTCTCAGAGTGAAGTATACAAATTTTGAATATGGGAAAAACAACACTGGTGTTGCATTTGGAATATTGTTAGATATCCAAAGATGATGTTTGGGCTGCACAATTAATCCATTATCCATCACAATCACGAGTTTGGTTTTCCACAATTAAATGAACATGATGAGCTGCTATAACAATGTTTAAAATGTGTGCTGCGCTCACAGAAAACTCAGATTCATATAAATCCAGCCGCTTCCTGATCTAACAGTTAACGTCTGAGGAGCTGCTGCTGCGTGCACATTTGCACCTGTGAAAAACTTTGTTGTGACTGCAAACAGGCAAAATGTAAGGCACCAATTCATCAACCATCATCATCACTGTTTGCACAGGATTTGTTCTCACCTACATTTGAAATATTTCAAAAAGGTGCATGAGACTTGTGTCTGCATTGCAAAGCAACTTAACTTATGAATAAAAACTGAATTTAATTAAAAAAAAAAAAAAATCTTCTTTTAAATGAAATTTTCAGTTCCGCTGCATAAATGGCAGGAACTTTTTGTAACTGCAGATATTCAGGTTTTTAATCAGACTGTGCCGGTTCATGTAGGGTTGGGCCCAAATTTTCAAACTCTACACTGAATTTAGGAATTATTTTAAGTCTTTGTTGCAAAGATTTGTTATTTAGCTGGAATGTCGCACATCATGAATGTAAAAGAAGTGCTCTTTAGTTTGAGTTTTAGGTCTTTGTGCAATTTTAATGATGTTTTTATTGTGATTACGACATCTGCAATTAACTTGGTGAGTTCAATGTTACAAAAATTAGCTCCAAGTTGTAAATGCAAAAAAGAATAAAACTTTAAATAAATCAAATCCAGATCCCAATATCACTCTGTATACATTTCCACAACGTCTCCTGACTTCCCTGAATAGAGTCGAAAAAATTAAAAAAAAAAAAAATAATAATTAACAATATTTCAGAAATTCCAAAACCAGTGGGAACCCTCAAAAGCTTGGTGGATCAGAGTGAGGGGACTTTAAGATGTAAGACTGCCAGTGACTACATAAAGCCAGGGTGGGAGTGGAGGGGGGGTGGGGGTGTTGGGTCCTTGCCAGTGGCGACCGTACAGCTTCTGGTCGCCATGGATAAACTTACTGGCAGGTGAGCTTTGAGGTGAGGGCAGAAGTGGGGGCATCTCCTCTGTGGCGCTGCTCTGCGCCGAGCTGTCCGCTAGAAACACACACACAAAACGCAGCCAGACATACAATAAATACATACATACACACACCGCGGGCAGACAGTCGAGAGTGCGAGAGATACGTGGCGCATCTCAGCACACCTGCCAGCCACTACAGTCAAATACACACACTTCACTGGATGGGAGACAGAGAAAGAGAGTGGATAAGAACAGGAAAAGGGGAATAAAACACTTGAGTACCTTTCCTACCTTTCATTTCTTCCTCGTCATTGGTGGCGTTGCTCTCTGTTGATCCCTGGAGTGCAGAGAGACGGACAGAGAGATACTGAAATTAACGCAGCCGGCTTTAGAGGTCCAACAGGCCCGAGAGCGGAGCAGCTGGGTGACGCTTTCAGACTGACAAACACACACACAGCTCACCTTGACTCCATCAGGAGGGTTGTGCACCACCGTGCTCTGAGATTCCTGCGATGCAGAGCAGAACAGTGAGTCCAGTACATCAGAATCCTCAACCAGTGCCTCTCAACTGGGTTTAAAGTGGGCCCCACACTCTACCTCAGCTATGGGGTCGTAACATAACACTACATCTCCTTTTATGGTCCCTTGCTTGTCCTTAAAACTGTCAAGAGCACTCAAGGATAGGACTGGGAGACGATTCAATATGACCATTTAGGGCTGCAGCTAGCTATTACCTTCAATATTGATTGATCTGCCTATAATTTATTGATTTATTTATTTTTAAAAGCATTAAATGTCAGAAAACAGTGCAGGGTTCCCACACATTTAAACCAATTAATTTAACTTTTTCATAATTTCCATAATATTTTACCTCATTTTAAATACTTTAAGTAGTTTTAAATTGATAGATCTACAGGATACAGCCTACAGCAGAGACAATTAACTTGCTTTGCTCGAGAGGCCACTTTTGCAAAATGTTAGGAGGCCAGGGGCCAGTTACAGCGGCCCCATATATGTTTCCAGCCATTTTCGGATTTTAGAACGCTCCTAAAATTTAAGAACATTTGGAGGATTTGAGGACAATTCTCCGATTTTAGGACATTTCAGGGAAATCTGAATTATTTTAGGATTTTCGGACATTTCCAGGATTTTTGCACATTTTGGGGATTTTAGTCATTTCAAGGATATAAGGAAGTTTCTAGGATTTTTGAACAATTCTAGGATTTTTGGACATTTCTTGGATTTTTAGGACCGTTCCAAGATTTTAGAAGGTTTAAGGATTTTAGGACATTAGGGGTTGAGCTAGGACCTCTGACGGGGTGCGGGGGATCTTCAACTGGCACTTTTTTAAAAAATCTCTATTTTGACGCTGTTTTATGCACCCTAGCACCTTATGTAAAAGCACAAAAACAATTGCCAGTGTAAGCCACTTTATTTCTATTGTGAATTAGAAAATGGTCGGGGGGGAATTGATGTTACACTGATATCATACCATGCCACTGTTTAACAAAAAAGTTTATGCTAAAGTTAAGAAACTATTATCCAATTACTGATTTTTTTTTCACGGCTTCGATTAACGATTTTATCTACAAAATGTCACATTTTCTCACAATCCCAGTTTCACTGAATCCAAAGTGATGTCTTCAACTGTTTTATCCAACCAACAGATATTTAGCTTAAAATGACACAAAAAAAGAGGAAAGGCAGAAAATCCTCAACATAAGAGAAGCTGCAACCAGAGAACAGACGGCATTTTTCCTTGAGTTAAACAGCTAATAGATAATCAAAATAGTTGTGAAATGATATGTTTTTTGTGGATTGACTGGTCAAGTGTTTGATGTAATACATTAAAAACACAGCTGATTGCGTAGAACCTCGATAATATATAAGTTATTTTGCATACATTTACCATAACGTTTAAATTCTACTATTAAAGTATTCTAACTAATAATGTGATATTTCAGTCATATCACCCATGGCCTATTCTGAGATCCTGCATCACCAGTTGAGAAGCACCACCTTAACATAACAGACAATGTTATTATGAAACCAAACCTGTGAGATGTCATATATAATGCATGCTACTGAAGCGCCTTAAAATCACAACATGCTAATACTGGATGAGCGCATGATGATAATAGTTTGGCAGTATGGTGAGGATGTCAATGGGGATGTGAATGATGGCAAGATAAACAGGTTAGAGTGAGAGCAATGGTCGAATGTTAGGATGGATGCTTGCAAGGCGATTTTAGTGAGAAAGTTGAGGGAGAGCTGGTTAAGCACGGGAAAGAAGTGAATAACACACAGAGGCCATTACAGGATAAGACTAAATTATACTTCCTTATAAGCTAAACCAGGACTCGACTGTGCTGCCACTTCAGAGGCATATATTCAAATAAAGGGACAGTTCACCCCCAAATCAAATATACTATCGCATCTCTTACCCATAGCACTATTTATAAACCTAGATTGTTTTGGTGTGAGTTGCCAGGTGTTGGAGATAGCAGCCGTAGAGATATCTGTTGTTTCTCCATTATAGTGGAGTTAGATAGCACTCAGATTGTGGTGCTCAAAGCACCAAAAAACACATTAAAAATCATTTGAGCGTAATCTCATCCCCCAAATTTCTCTAAATGTTGTTTTTTTCCAAGAGAATCAAGTTCTTGTTGCAGGAACATCTTGAAAAATTTGAATTCACTTTGGGTCCAATTTTACAATTTCAATTTAAGAATCTATAGATTCATTATGCTTTTTCTGTTACCGTGGGCTCAATTTTTAGTTTTTTTTTCTGTTTTATTTGTTTTCACCCATTTTTTTGTAATACCTTCCTGCATTTTATTTAGCTATGTTGTGTATACTGCTTGAGTTACTGCTACCGCAAAAAAATGCCATTTTGTATTCTCGGTCTAGTTGCACTTCTTTAAATACTGTGGATAAATAAACATAAACTGTAAGATAACTGTCAATTTTCTTACCATGATATACCTTGAAGCCAGTATATCGCTGCAACTCAAGTATAAAGAAAACAGCTCATACAAGAAACTGCTCACAACAAGGTCTGTGGATTATTTTGAGTAACCGGAGTCATTATTTCTGGAGTTCTGTTTTTCAAATGTGGGAGGTTTTTTTTTTTTGCACTTTGAGCACCACAAGCTGAGCGCCGTCTAGTTCCATCACATTTGTGAGAAGTCGGACATCTCTACGGCCGACATCTCAAACACTCGGCAACTCAAACCAAAACAATTTAGACTGACAAACAGCACTACAGGTAAGAGGGAAAATGTGTATTTCTGATTTTAGGGCTGAACTGTCCCTTTAAGTTCATGCTCCCTAGAAGTCGAAAAGGTGCACATGTGCAGCCTGTGATTCAAAGTTAAGGTGAGCATTTTTAATCATTTCCAAAAAATGTGAAAGATTAACAATTCAGGAACATATGTGCACCTCGGGGGGTAAAATGGCCAGAGGATGGGTACTGCTGGGACAGGGGATGTTACGGTGCAACACCTCCTGGGTAGTAAATGAAGGATGACAAGCAGCGACTATGACGATGGAGGGTGAGGCACAACGGGCTACTATGCAACTACTGGCGGGGAGGGGAGGGGGGGTTAAGAGGCGAGAACCGACACTGCGGCGGCCTACTGTACCATCTGGGCGTTGGTTGCCATGTTGGTGTCTTTCAGGGCATTGATGGCGCTCACTATACTGTTCTTACTGTTGTTGGTAGAAGGCTGGGACGAGAACGCAAACACTCAAAGTGAACACATACGTTACACACACACACACACACAGATGCATTAGAATTATACGCCTTTTAGGGAATGGGGCTAATGTTGGTGGAGGCTCCCAGGCTGTTGAGAGCTAACAGGGTAAATGAGAGGGTGAGTGCCACAGAATGGCCTCTAGATCATCCTTTTAACTGCCTCACTAACTCTCTATGCCTTCGCCACTTAACTGCACAGAGAGACCCCTGGGGCAGGGGAGAAAAAGAGGGAGGCAGGAGGCAGGAGGAAGAGAGAGATGCTTAATAGCAGCAGTGAATGACGGAGACTGCTCGGAAGAGAGAGCAGCAAACCTCTGACTGAGACTAAAGGTGAAAGAATAAAACCAACATAGATAAAGAATCGGCTGATAATTAAACACAACAATGTGAAAACTGCTGAGCAAAGTTTCTAAAGCTTGTAGGTGGGACATCGTGAAATCTGGGATCTAAAATCAGGCCGCAGGATGTCGAGAAACCCCGAGTTGTAGCATAATCCCCTGTAGAAATGAATGGGAAATTTGAGCCAACCTAGAATTTAAGAATTTAATGCCACATGGTTGTTTGCCTCCGCGAACCAGTCAAGTTGCACTTAAAGCTTACATCCATGTTTGTGAGAACATGGATGTTTCATACGCATCTTCCTGCCGGCAGCACAGAAGATCGATACAATCAGCCTTCAAGGGGGGCACCCAAGATTAGCATCACTTATAAGTATCCGACCAAATGTCTCCCCTTCTGTTACTGAGTTACGGTGTTGAACCTTTCTCAACGTGTTCTTGACATATTGAGTTCACAATATGATGGACAAGGTCACAGTGACCTTGAGGTCTGACCCATGACCACAAAATTTTAATCAGTTCATCGCAACTATTTGGGCATTTGAGTCAAATCTGAAGAAATTCCCTCAGGGTGTTCTAGACAGTGTCAAAGTGACCTTGAGCTTTGACCTTTGACCACCAAATTCTAAACAGTTCATCTGTGACTCAAAGTGTATGTTTGTGCCAAATTTGAATAAAATCCATCAAGGTCTTCTTGAGAAGCAAGGTCACAGAAACCTTTGACCACTAAAATTCTTATTAGTTCATAGAATCCATTCGAACGTTTGTGCCAAATTTGGAAAAAAAGTTCTTAAGCTGTTTTTGAGATATAGCATTCACAAGAATGATACAGACAAGGTCACAGTGACCATGGGCTTGACCTATGACCACCAAATTTTATTAAGTTCATTGTTGAGTCCAAGTGGACATTTGTGCCAAATGTGAAGAAATTCCCTCAAAGTGTTTTTGAGATATCATGTTCACAAGAATGGGACAGACGGATGGACGGACAACCTAAAAACATAATGCCTCCAGTCTATAGGCAGAGAACATAAAAACTGAAAAACCCTGAAAAAAACATTACTATATAAAAAAATGATATTCCTAGACATAATAATAAGAAAGGAAAGTGAGCCTGAGAGCCACTGAAGTACAGAAAAAGAACAGAAGGCATAAAAGGGGGTCAGCTATCAGAGGAGAGACGGGACACTGTGTAGTAGAACAAAAGAGGGCAGAGAGGTGACGAGACAACCTTACCTTAGCAGAATCTGACTTCTTGTTGAGTAAACTTTTGCATGCTGCAAAAAAAGGAAAGAGGAGGATAGAAGAGAGAGAGAGAAACAGGAACAAGTTTTACTGTTGACGACAGCTAATCTATACAGCTCTTTTTCAGCTTTTACACAAATCCGCAACTTGAGCAAAAACTTGCATCTTCAACTCGTCATATCTATGAAACCCCCAATACCCAAGCTTTTATGGCAAAGTAAGTCTAGATGTTGCTTAAGAATAACATGCATTTAATGGATTTCTTGGGCTTTTTTCCCTCTCCTTGGCTGTACAAGTTGCTACACTCTGCAAAACCCATTCGCATCATAATCCATTCATTGCCATCTGGGGAAAAAAGGAGAAACCTGAGAGCAAAGTAAACTTCCTAAATCCATTTCCTGTCTGTAAGACCCCAGCAGATCTAAAATGAGAGCGATGGTCAGACTCAAACGGCCGCCAGGACTGACAGCAATGAGCTGGGTTAATGTAAATCATTGATTTCCTTTAAGGGCCCCAGTCACTTTTCCTCTCAAAGCTCTCAACTGTCTATTGCTTCCTTTTCTCTATTTTTTTCCCCCACTGAGACACACAGGTTCCAAAAATCTTATCTGGTGTTTCTTACCTTCCAATAAGAAATGGGAGAGGGAAAGACGGGGGAGAGAGGGGATGGTTGAAAAAGAGTTCTTAGTATTTCAATACAAGAGAGTGGCGATTAGGGGCATAGCATTTACAGCAGCAAACAATATCAAGTGACAACTCATGCTCATTAATCTTGGCTGTTGCGTCGATATGCAGCTTCTATCTTGGCCTGGCCATGCAGCATCCAAAGAAAAAAAGTATATAGAAAGAGATGTTTTCATTCATTAACCAGGGAAAGGAGAGCTGGTTTTTCAGCAGACATCTGCTCTTCATTCAGCTAAGTCTTCTATCAAACAGCCATCGGGGTTCTACTTTTGACAGCATGGGACCAACACCTTCATGTGCTCTCTAAATCTGTCCTTCCCTCCCTGCTCCTCAAGGGGACAATGACAGGATGAGTAAAGTCAAGATGACCCACAGTCGGAGGGTGCACCACTCGAGCTTCATAGATAGTCGGTATTTATGGGAACATCCACAAGATGTCAAATCCTTTTGTGCCGAAGAGGAAAACAAAGCATTTACTACCAAGCTGAAGAGTGTGTGGCTCTCTTAAAACACTTTAATGAACTACAGTTAAAGGGTTTTTTTTTTTTTAACCCGGACCCTATTTTCCAAGTCTTACTGATTAATAGCATAGTTTGAAATGTGTCCAGTATTAAACAACAGCAGCAGCCAGGCTGTAATGTAACCACTGAGGGCATGTTCGCACCATCAATTTAAGTCCACTTAAAGTGCTTGTTTTTGTAACTGACAGATTGTTATGAGTCTGAAAGCACTATAGAAAACATCTCTTCAGAGATGAGCCTCTTGTTAAAAAGTAAAATCATTTTTTAAACCAAAAACAGTCCAAATAACATTTTTTTAAGTTAACAATTATTTTGAAATTTATCTATGCAGTGTCAGAGAAAAAGATTCATAAACCTTTTATGTATTTGCACTCTAAAGATTTATGAAAAAACAATGTAAGACATTTTAAGACCAATTAAGGCCTTATTTCTAGATTGATGGATTCAACACTTTTTAAGACTTTTAAAGGATCTGTAGGAACCCTGCTCTTTATGTGGGATTAAAAATTGCCAGCATTTACAGGCTGGGGTAAAGATCTGTTTTCCCCTGACAACCACGCACCCTAACTACAACTAGACACCGACTGTATCTATAGCAGCTTTGTGATGAACGGGAAGGACGGATTGGAGAGCATCTGAATGTTGTATCTCCCGAGAATGTTTTCTAGGATATAAACCACACAGGACACCCACATGCGAAAGGCTGCAAGGCAAACATCATTCTAGAAAGATACAGAAACGCTTCAAACACACTTCTGACACATTTTGCTCTAATGTCATTAAAAAGGAGGAACATCATGAGCAAATTGCCAAGCCTTGCTTCAGCCAAACTCTACAGATATGTGCAAGGAAGCTGTTATAGTAAAACAATAAATAAATAAATAATTAAAACAAACAACAAAAGAGCCAGGATTTTTGCAGTGATAAGTGACATCATCAGAGGACCAAAAGCCATTTAAAAAAAAAAAGAGTTAATTAAAAAGGAGGAGAGCTGAGGAGTCTAATCTGCAGTGATGATGTCACACACGAGATTCGCGAAAACTTACAAAACAGGCAACTTGGTCCAGGCTCTGTGAGGAAGCCCGCATTCAGAGGGCTCTAGCTGACAATCAAACCACCACAAACACCCCGAATCTCAGCGCACCAATCACACATACCAGGAGTTTCTCCACTAAGGTCATCTCGCCTTTCACATTTTACCTTTCATTCTTCCTACACATAGATCCTAGTTACCTACATAGAGTTTTATGTACACTGTAGAGCAGAGAAGATTTTCTCTTCTGAAAAAGGGGACAGAAAATCCATTCTGCTCAACACTGCCTGTTTCTAAAGTACTCATCCATGGAGCCACCATCGGAATCGCCGACCTTCCCAACCCGTCACCACCCGGCAGGATGAGAGCTGAGCCTCGTTTTAGTACTTCCAAAACAAAAGGCATCCCATAAACAGGGTTCCTAGAGCTTCAGGCAAATTATATTTCATTCTTTTTAAGACTAATTTTACAATAACCAAAACTAAAAAAAAAGAACCATGAACCAACAAAATTATTCTTAACTCTATGTAAACAATTACATAGAGTTAAGAATAATTTTGCCTAAACCTTTATTGTAACATAAAACATTACATTTTTGGTCCAGTGTATTTATTGTTGTTTTTATTACTGACTTTCATACAGGATTATTCCACTGTTTTAATAACCATCTTGAAGAAGAAGGTTTCAGTAAATTATTGAAAAAACAAATAAATAAAAATAGATAAATAAATGTTCAAATCAATTATTTTGAGATCTACAATGCAACGCCATAAACAAAAGCTTTTCAAAGCATTTTTAAGACTTTTGGAAAATGGACATTAAACATTTTCATACCAAATGAGGCCTAATTTTTAGATTAAGGAATTCAAAACTTTTCAAGACTTCTTAAGGATCTGCAGGAACCCTGAATATGGTATGGAAAATGTCAGTGACAAACGTGGTGGCAGGTTTGCAGCCACGTTGGCTTGTGGCATTCCTACGAGGAGGCACGGAGATTCCTTTTTTGAAAGTACTAAAACAGACCTCAGGAGGGGGGAGATGAGACTTGGGATGCCTTTAACCTCGAGGGATTTATCAGGAAGGCTGCACAACGGTGATGGTTTCAACAGTTGGCCTCGGTAGCAGCAGCAGCACTCCCATCCTCCGTCTCAGTCTCCTCCCAGCTCCTCAACATCCGCCTTTCCCCTCCCCACCACACCAGACCCAGGTTCGACGATGGCAGCACGCCAACCCAGCTCTTGCCGGCCCCCTGCAGTGTCAGTTCCCGGCCCCAGAAATACATGCCCCTCCTCATCCCCTGCCCCGGTCCGCCCTGTGCCCGTCCTCGCAGCCCCAGACGCAGGGAGAGCACAGGGGCGTAGGGGGTCAGCTGGAAGTCAGGATGGAGCTTGCAAGAAGTGACGACATAACTAATTTGGGAGATGAAATGGGGGTTATAAGGTCGGGGCTGAGTGGTGGTGAGGTGTAAATGTAAAAAGCACTTAGGGGTGCAGGTTGAATCGATTACCATTAAGTGATGTGCATGACTGTGTGCTTAAAATGTGATATCTTTGCATTAAAGCAAAGACAAAAGAAGACCCTAAATCAATAATAATGTGTGAGTACTGCATGCATATGTGTGTGAATGTTGATGAGGATGCTGGCAAAGGCTGCATGCAGGAGTTTGAGGGGTGGTAATGGGGTCCCACCCTGCGTTATGAGATAAAGAGGTAAGCTGTGTGTGGAGAGGAAGTGGATGGGCGTGTCTCTGGGACGTACCTTCCTGAGCCAGTGAGGCCGTGGAGGAGGCGGCAGCAGCAGAGTTGGTATGCTGCCGGCCCACTATTGGACAGAAATGCTACAGTTGGGAGGGGCTATACAAATTAGGCAGGTCTATCTTACCCTGTTCAGCCGTTGGCCTAGAAAGCTACAGGGTGTGCTGGCTGTAGCCCAGACACATCACAAGTAGGGCTGCACGATATGTTGTTCAAGTGCTGATAATGCAATGTACATCGCAGGACACTTGTCATACTAACACATTTTTGCTGCTTTATACCAAAAAGAAAGTTCTCATATTCCAGGACTAGTGTTACCATTAAAGCCTTTCCCATTAAAACAGGTTATGTGTGTGTGTGACACGGCCTGCCAGATTTTCGGAAGTTACAGTAGTCAGCTGAAAGTGTCTCCATATGCTCAGATTCCAGTATAACTCTGTTAAAATAAAGCATCTGTTTAATGCAACATTATCACAACGTCTCCGGACCACAAAAGCTAGTTGTCAGCTATGAGCCATGCTAAAGCTAACTGAGTTAGCATTAAGAAACCAGAGGTCTCCCAACTACAGTTCGGAGCTGCGAGGCTACACTCGATATGAGAAGAACCTGAAAATGAGCAAGGAACAGGAGTGTTCGGTTATTTCTAGCGCCACAATGTCAAAATGCACTCTAGGCACAGACAGAAGCAGAACATCATTTGTATTAAAAGGGAAAGTAAGCCGTTCATTCTGCTGGGTCTAAAAGTTTGTGTCTGATCAGATATGCTGTGAACAGATCAACAGATCCACCCCACAAGTCACAAACTGCTGCTGAGGAAAAAAAGAACTCATGGAGAGCTCCACCTGCTCACAAACGCACATAAACCTTTGAATTTAGAGTGCCCTCCATCTGAATAGTGTGCTGATGTACGACGTCATATGCAAAAAAATCTCTGTACATCACAAAAAAAATCACAATGTCATTTTTTCCCCAATATCGTGCAGCCCTAACCACAAGGTTTGATAGAAACGGGCTAAAGCAAAGATGTGCACCCCTGTGGTTTCCTAGGCCCAGGGTTGAAATCATTAGCCATCGACTGACCAATTACTCAGAGGCTGAGAACAAAGCTTCAGCGGAAACAAGTCACTCTCAGCAGGCTGAGGTTAAAAAACACAGAATCTTAGCAGTCACCTTGCCCCCAACATAAAAATCTCATAAAAGTCTTCCCTCTCTCAAACATGCAAACGCTCCACAGGCAGCAGGAAAGAGGGACACATTCTCACACACACACACAGACACACACAAACACACACACACACACACACAGAGGGAGAGATACATTAGCATGAACAAGAATGTAACTGACGCCCACATATAATGACATACATCAGGATGCACAACAGTCATCAACAATACACTGTGTTTGACTAGAAGGAATTTCATGTTTCAAATCAGTTTTTTAATGTTGTTAGCAAGTAAACTATTGTGCACACACACACAAAGACATATTGTTATTTTGAGGATGAGTGGGTGAGTGTTTGTGTGTGTGTGTGTGTGTGTGTGTGTAAGTGAGTGAGTGAGTGAGTGAGTGTGTGTGTGTGGTAAGGGGGTTAAAAGAGGTGCAGAGGACTCTATCCACTCTCCTTCCGCCTCTCCCTCTGCATGTGCTGCGTGGGAGGGTGAGGGCGAAGGGCACACCCACCTGAGAAGTTTCTGGACACCAGCATGGTGGTGAGAATGGCTCCCTGGAGGAGGAGAGGAAGGAGGAGAGAGAAGTGAGGGAGGTATAATGAGTGCAAGGAGTTTTTTTTGTTTTATTTAACAGGATTTCTTTGCGGCCCTGTATTCATTCCTAATGGGACAGTAATATTTTTATCTCTCTGCTTTTTAACAGCCGTGCCTTCATCACTGCGCGGCTCTCTTCCACAGTCAAGGCCGAATCTGTTTGTTCTGTCAAACAGCATCTAATTATTAAAAAAATTTTAAGTATCGTCTTATTGGCGAGATGCACCGTTAACTTTAAGTCTTCACATCTCCAAGTCCTATTACATATTCTTCTATGCAAATGAATTGAAATGATGTGTCAAAATAGAACAGCTGCTCCTTGATCCAGTAGTTTGCATGTACGGCTGTGAATGCAAACTACACCAACTAGATGGTTTGAATGTTTCAATGCCGCTGCCAATACGAAAATGTCTGCACTCATACCAAACATACCAAAGCAATGTATTCTTCGATAACTTACTTATCAGAAGAAAGAAAACCTTGTCTATCACGTAGCAAGAAAATCTTAGGCAATTTAAGACATTTACTTGACTAAAATAAATCTCAAATGGTACAAATTGTATTTAAAGGTCCAGTGTGTTGGATTTAGTGGCATCTAGCAGGGAGGCTGCAGAAGTGTGCTGAGCACGTAAAAGAGCGACGGTGGCAAACATGATAATGGCCCAATTTTGAGTGTTTGTTTTGCCTGTTCTGGGCTTCCATAGAAAAGTTATAGTACAGAATTGTCTCGGGGAGAGCATCACTGAAGCCTGTTAAAGTTGGATGAAGTTTACAGTTTTGCTGAAAATGTTACATTAAACTGAATATGGTATGTTGCATCTTGCTGCTAAAGTTGTGTGTTTTAAATATCTGGTTGCTCAGCTGCTCAGCTGTGTGTCTGATATGTCCGTTTAGTTTTTATCTTTGGAATTTGATACGGTTTGCTTTTATTGTACTGATAGTTGTTTTTAGAAGATTTATTACAACCTTTTTTAATGCACTGATAGGAGCTGGTGACAAGCCGTATTTCTTTGATTCTGTGTATGCAAATACTCAGAGAAATGAAAATAAAACGAATCTTTAATGTTTAACATGTAACCTAATCTGAAGTAGTTTTCTTATTTGATACAGTGAATTTTTTCATTGTGGAAGAGGTTCTACTCCACTGGTAGATATAAACGGCTCATTCAAATGTAATGAAAACACAACAGTTCTGTTTTTTGTGAGTGTGCAGCAATAAAAACATAGTGATGAATATTATATTGCATTTATGCCAATAGATGGCCCTAAATGCTACACACTGGACCTTTAAATCCAGGGCTAACAGATCGAAAGAACTGATCAGCCATTAAATGCAAGCTTTGAGGGGATTCCTGATGACATCTGGAAGTCATCCATCTTTGCAAATAAAACCTGGGACCCTTGTGCTGTGAGGCCAAAGTGCTAACCACCACACCACATGACACCTTCGCTGAAACATACGTCTACACAACGTGGGCTTTAGTTCCAGGAATGCCATGAATTTCACACTCTACAAAGGAGTGCCACTGCCTCAAAACCATATAGCACATCCGTTGCTGAAAACAGAAAGGTGACAAAGTTTGAAATGAGTACCTTGAGTTTTCGGCGAGCGTTGAACTTGCGGAGACACTCGACAGTTTCCTGTCTGTGCATCATGGATGCCACTGTGGAACGGTGCTGCAGGAGGACAAAAACAAAGAATTACACTCATGACTAATGTAGACGTCGACTTTTTTTTAATGCTATGATGGGTGTTTTATGTCTGGATTTACTTGTGCACACTTATTTGCACCATTGCAATAACTCTTTCAGGTGGCTTTGGTGAATACTTACGCAGACCCAAGGGTGTTTGAGGGCCTGCTCGGCAGTGATTCGCTTAGCTGGGTTAATGGTCAACATCTGATTGATCAGGTTCTTTGCCTCTGGAGTCACTGTGTCCCACTCTGGGGACGGGAACTGGGGAAAAATGGAAAAAGTAAGTGCGACAGTGTGAAAGGAAGGACGGAAAGCAGTTTAGAAACATAAAATGTTTCCTGGAGGACTGGTCAGAAGTCTTTATGTTTCTAGCTAATCCAAAACACTTGGGCATCAGGTCTCAAGTTTATTGTCAAAATTTGGCTGATATGAGAATAAAATGGCTAAATTTCTTTTTGGATTAACAGAACACATGCTTCTATTCTAGTTCTTTCAACCATTTTTTATGAAGCGTAAATTCTCTTCAAACAGGCTGCCTGAGACTTTCCCAGTCTCTAGATAATCAAGTCACATTGCAGTTTCCACAGAGACTGAAAAAGGAGGATACCCCCCTCTGATTCTCTGTCTCTCTCTCTCTCTCACACACACACACACACACACACACACTCTTACATCGTATGCCCCGGCTTTGATCTGCTGATAGAGTTTGTGTTGATCTTCATCCCAGAATGGAGGATATCCCACTAACAAGATATACAGAATAACACCTGACAGAATACAAAGAGGGAGAGAAACAAATTAAGAAAGAGATCACGTTACTTTACTTGAATTACTTTTCATATTTCATTCAGGGCTGGTTCATGTGACTAAAAACAAACATGTCCAGAGTTTGGTGTTTGTTTCCCACCACTGCAAAGTATCAAGCTGTTTGCAACATGTTTATTGTCCAAAAATGAAGCTCAACACTCACCACAAGCCCAAATGTCCACAGGCTTGCCGTAGGGGTCCTTCCTCAGGACTTCAGGGGACAGATATCCAGGAGTGCCCGCAAACCCTACAAAACCAAAGGGCACAATTATTAAACTGATTTCTTTTATTAAAACTCTGATGACAGCTATTCTTGTGCAGCTATGTGAATGGTTCAGATGATAGTTGACCTGTTGGTCTCCGATGCAAGACCAGATTATGACGGTGTAGAGTCACAAGCAAATGCCCGTTAATCATCTCGGCCTCACTGGAGAGTGAGCCAAATGCTTGGCTCGGGCCGTTGGCCAAGACACAATGGCCTAAGCATGAACTGGACGGTGTCTGTGAGCCTCTTAAGCAGTGCTCGCACAAATATTCTTTGGTGCACAAGTGGGCAAGCGGATGTGTAGATATACACACCTACTGTATGAAAGAGGGCCTGTTCAGCAGTGACTCGTGTGCTTAAACATATAAACTATCGAGTGCTAACACCCAGATAGAATAACAGATCGGGTTAACGGTCTGGTGCATTTGATATGTGTGTGTCACTGTTTATATTTTCTTACCAAACCAAGCCTGCTGGTCTCCTTGCACTTCGATAGCAAGGCCAAAGTCTGCCAGCTTCACTGCAGCTCCCTTCATCTTACTGGCCAACAACAGGTTCTCAGGCTGAGAGAGAGAGAGACAGAGACACACACACACACACACACACACACGGTGAAGCAGAATGTACGACAAGAGATCAAGACAGTGAGAGACGGATAGTGACAGGCGCTCTTCAGTGAAGCTCTTTCTCAGAAATATTTACATGTGTTCGACACAGTTTGTGTGGGGGTGGGGTAAAGGTGTGAGAAAGCGATGGAGAGACGGAGGATGTAGAGAAAGAGAGAGAGGGAGAGATGAGGATGAGTGGTTGTGAATCTCCACAACGCCTTATATGGGCACCGGTTCGTAGCCATGGAAACCACTCGGGAGTCATTTAGGCAGCGCTGCAGACTGCATGCTAAATGGAAAGTGTACTCAGCGAGAGGCAGCGTGTGTGGCGGCGTTCTAAATGGCCGTTGTTTGGGCAGTAGGACATAAATGGCCGCAGTAAAAGCCCACTCAGGATAAAAGGGCAACAAATCAGACAGGCAGCGCTCGAGGTAACAGCGTTATTCTCCGATGCACACACATGCATGCAAACGCCGCCCACACGTGTCTAAGACGAGGTTGTTTTTTTCCACACCTTGCTGTGCTTGAAAAGGTAATATTCAACAAATATTATTATCCTACCAGAATTATCATCATCACTTTAAACTGGGTTAAGGAGGAGATGCTGTCTTCCTCTACTCTTTGCATCTGGGCCTATCAGCAATTTGGGACGACTCAAGCCCCTCCTCGCCGCAGCTCCACGGGTGGGCGTGATGTCACAGGTTGTCCTGGCAACTCCCGAGGTTCATCTATGCCTTCACCTCCTCCTCGCTCATAATAGACCCCCTTCACAACAGAATAAAGTGTGTGCTTGTGTGGAGTCCTTGTCTTTTCCTTGCCACAGGTGAGAGACAAACCCCACCATGTGATATCGTGACTCACCATCTCTGTGTGCTCGACATGAACACACATGCAACGCCTGTACACACACACATACACACAGAGGTCTGGTCACGGACAGACAGGCTGACAGATCTGAGAACAGATAGAGGGTAAAAACAGTGGCTGGGAGACGGACGAAGGGGGAAAAAATGGATAGAAGCAGAAATGCAGAGATACAGAGAGAGAGAGAGAGAGAGAGAGAGATGGAGCAACCGAGAGCCATCTGTGTGTTGCCATGGCCACGAGCAGAGGTGTGTGAGTGTGTGGTTGTCATGGCAACGGGCAGCCACTCACCTTGAGGTCTCTGTGCACAATATCATGCTGGTGGATATGATTGACACTCTCCAAGATCTGACTAATGCAATGACTACAGAGAGAAAGAGAGAGAGAAAAGGGGGACAAACAGAGAGAGAGAGAGAGAGTGTCAGTCCCTGCCCTTCATTACAAAAACACAACATGACATATACTCCAACTGTTTATGGGTTGTAGAACTGATGCATTTCATTGGGAAGAAAAATCTGACGACATTCTTGTTCTTTATTCATATAATAACATCAAACTAGAGCTGTTATATGTTTAAAGGGCTGTTAAAGGGTTGCATTGACAAATGCTGCCTGTAATGTGATGACAGACTGAAATATGAACTTCAGACAACTTGTTTATATATTAGGGATGTCATGAGAAACGATTCTTTCGGAACCAAATCAATGCCAAAAATCTAATAATAAGACAGAAATCGATTTTCTCCAGTGTCGTAGCTACAGCAGATGCAATTCTGCCAGACGTGGCGGAGCAGCATTCAGCCTACAAGTGTTCCAGTCTGCAGTTAAATGCCAAAAGAAGAAGAAGAAGAAGAAGAAGAAGAAGAAGAAGAAGAAGAAGGTCTGCACGGAAGAAAACCAACACCTGAAAGATGGAGACAAGTGCAGCTGTAATGACAGCTCCATCTCGACACGTCATCGAAATTAGCAACCTTTAGCTTTTCTAATCATTCCAGGGTTTCCCACGCATCCTTCAAGACCGCAAAGCCACGTCACCCGTGTAGCTACATAAATACTGATGATTACCTATTATCACAGCAACAAAAGCAGATAGGTTGATGATGACTGGACACACTTATTTGCTCTGATCACTTGCAAACAACTGAGAGACAAATCTAAAATGCTACAGTTTGAATGTAGCTTTACTTGATCTCAAAAAAGTTGCGATTTTGATATTAATTAATTTGTTCACATCATTTTCCCAAGTAAAAAATGCCTTGTCACAGCTTCTTAAATGTGAGTATTTTATGTGACTGGACACTGAATATTTTTGACTTTACAGTGAGCTTTTGGCGATTGTTATGGGCTTTTGTTTTGCAATTGTCAAACAATTTATAGACTCGAGAGCAAATTATTATATTGAAAATAACCATTTTGACATGCCAAAAAGCATGTGAAAAAATCACTGTTATGTTCTATGCCACTGAAGGTAAACTTAAGTTGCATAAAAATTTACAATACAATCACTAATATTTTTCAAAGACATAATTCAGGTACTGTGGTTAAAACAATCAATACTAAGAAGCACGTGTGGGAGGCCTTACGCCACACAGTCAATAAATTTCCATCCCAGTAGCAATTTTAATAATGGGGGCGTCAATTCAGCTGCTACTAATACCATTTTTTCTCTATTCTGGCTGGTGAGCATGTTTTCACACCAGCCTGGTGAGTGTGTTGGCTCGTGGTGGGTCTTGTAAAAAGCGCTCGACCACCTTATTACCATCCTACACACTGTGGTGTCAGGCTCTGCGATGCCACTATTTGAGGCTCATGTTCATGTCACGTCTCTGGAAAGGTTAATGGGTCAAAGGTCGGGCTCAGCTAGAGAGGCTTAATCCACATGGGTTTGTGTGTGTGTGTATGCCTTCGGTTTGCGGCCCCCTCTCCCATGTGTGCATGAACAGACAAAGACCCCCTAATCCAATTGTACAACACACTTTGTAAGCTGCACATAGCCACAGGAAAAAGAAGGAGAGGGAGGAAGTAGCGAAGAAAGAGATGAGCTTAAATGTCACAGTGTCAACAGAAAATAGTCTAAAATACACAATAAAATTCCACTGAAGCCAAGGTGACGTCTTTAAAATGCTCGATAAACAACCCAAAGTCCAAGTATAATTGATTTACAATAAAATAACACAAAATAAACAACATATATTTACATTTAAGAAGCTAGAAACTGTGATTTTTGGACCTCTTTTGTATGTTAAATGACTGTGATTGTGTCAATACTACTACAACACAAAAGGAGGATGGAGATCTGCACTTGTTGACGGGGGGATGCTTTCTGCTGACAAGAATATAAGCAAACCAATTAAATCCACCGCTGTGTCTTCCCACTCACATGAAAGTAAGTATTCATATATTTAATGGGATTACATTATTTGTGGCAGAGTGCACATGTGTAAATGTTCTGGGCTGCTCCATACGAAGCGCTTACCTGGCATCGGCCTCGCTGTAGTACTCCCTGGCTACAATGTCTTCAAAAAGCTCTCCTCCTGTCACCCTGGGAGGGGGAGGGAAGGAAATGAAGAAAAGAAGGAAAGAAACAGAGAGAGAGAGAGAGAGAGAGAAGTCTGTTGGCATACACAAACAAACCGCAGACACACGCATGAATAAAATGTCACTGTGTGTGTGTTCAGAATATACTCACAGGTCAAAGACTAGGTAATGAAAGCCTTCCTCTGAAATGCTGTCATGGAGTCTCACTGCAAGAGAGAGCAGGTGGTGAGACAGAGGTGTAAAGACAGACAAAAATACAGAATGGCTGCATTGTCTGACAGTTGAACCTCTGCATTAACGGAGACAACGAGAAAACATTAAAAATTTGAAAGAGCGAAATGTACGAAGGCAGCACTCGAGGAATGAATGTCAACTATGTGACCGCAGTGACAGAAGATCCAGTCGTTTGGCAATTAACTGCTATTAAATTAAACCCCACATAGTCTATGATTAGGATAGTAAATAGTGTCGGATATCTGGAACATAATGACAATCAGTTGTTAAAGTCACATGCTTTGAAATTAATGGATGTGGTGTAATTCAAGAACGCACAAATAATATACAAAGTGGGGCTGGTTGATAGAACGTTATATAATCAAATTATAAAATTATATGATTAAACCACCCATACACCAGTAGCAGAGGGCGGTAATGCACCTTAAACGCCAGATACCACCAGCCATTAACCAGAAGAAGAAGAAAGAGAAGCATTACCAATAGAAGAAGAAGAAGAAGGCAAGACCAGCCATCTTTCAGTGGCAACTAACGCGCACAGCAACGTTATAAAGTTACAACATTCAACACACACGTAAAGTTATTCTTTAGTATTGTTGTTCTGACCATGAATAATATTGCACCGTATCTGAATTCGCCGCACTATGTTAGCTATAAAGTCGACTCATCAAAAGCTAATGACGAGTTTGCAAATTTATGTGACTAACTGATTACTTCATACAATAATATGACAAAAAGTAACCGAAGGTAACATGAATCAAACTAATACACGTCTGCGTCTGTAAACATAATTTCTTCCTCAGTCAAGTCAGATCGACTTTTAGCGCTGCTTTAAAGTCTGTCTTTTGTTTCAGAAAATACTGCCAAGTTAAAATTTTTGTTTTGTCAATTTAATCTGTTTATATTGTCACTAAAACACGTAAAAAAATGTAAACAGTCTGTACAAAGAGTTTGACATGCTCTTGACCAGAAATAAGATTTATTTGTTTATTTGTTGTTATTATTTTTTAAAATTGTTTTCAAATCATCTAAGACGTGTGAACGTTCTGCTGTTTGGACAGTGTTTGCCATATTCCCACATGCCATATTTTCTGTGTTTTACTTTTTATTTTTAATGGTTAATTCAGTTTTATTAAAATATGGATATATACTGATAGTTTAAAACTAATTCTTATGTTACACGCACCTCATGTTGCAAATGTATTAAGGTCTGGGATGCCCACACTGTAGCCAACCACTGAGCAACGATTATTGTAGCTTGTGATCTGGCACGACATGAGTGATATTTCATAAGAAAAGGTGTTTCAAACCTTTTTAAAGTGTTGTGTCTAAGACTTGATGTTTTTTGAGCTGTAGTAACAGCTTGTCACTTCATGCACACCTTCGTCACAAGCTGCTTATTATAGCCCTTTCTTCCTTCATCGGTCCTCCTGGCAATATTTCAAATGTATGCGCAGACAGAAAAAGGGCAGGAAAACATTTATTGGGATATTTTTTAGCTATTACCTTCCCCAAGGAGGGTATGTTTTTGGTTTGTCCTCCTGTTGGTAGGATTACTGAAAACCTACTGGCCCATTTTTTATGAAACTTGGTGTAAGGGTGTAACATGGGCACAGAGAGAACCCATTAAATTTTGGAGTGGATCCTAATTACAGGGCGAATATAAAAATTACTACAGGAAATTCGGCCTTGGCAGAGGTCTTCACACCACAAGTGCCCCTCTAGTTCATATAATTTTGGGGGGCATATTTGCCTTATTTTGATAGCAAGAGAAGGTGGGCAGTGACACAGAGATAGAGCACAGGTGAGGAAAAGTAAATAAAATTTCAAAAAAATGCTGCAGTGTTTTAATGTTTAAGTCTCCCTGAAAAGCAGCATTGTCAAAAATATCGACATTCTTATGATATTTGAAAAAGTTCACACATGTTAATGTTTACTACAGTCATTCTGCTGTTCTCCACTACCAACAAAGAAAAGACAAGTCTTCGCTGTCACGTAATTGCTTTGATATTTTCATCTTTTCATAAATATTTTAAGTATGATGCAGAAATTATTGGACTTTTGTTCCAGGGACAAATGACTCTGCAGTACTCGTGCGTATTGAGCTTCTACTGCTTTCAGATGTCTGATATATTCAAACCTTTGAACCCTGAGCAAACTGGTGCAATTTTTTTCCGAAATATGGGGAAAAAGGCCATGAGCAACTTGGCAAGAAATAATCCACAAATTACAGTAAATTACTGTATTTAGAAAATTATTTTTAAAAAGCAATGGGTAAATGTCTAGGGAAAAAAGAAAAAAGCTAGGGAAAACTATATTAATAATTATCAGTTACATATTTCAAATTAGGTAACAGAATTATTATAATATTTAAGCAATTCTTCCTGATTTCTTTTCTTTTTTCTGGTAATTTTCTCTTACTTTTTACTAATTTGTTGCTGATTTTGGGTCATTTCTGTTTTCTCTCCTTTTTCTCATTTTTTAAAAGAAATCAAGCCAATTTGCTTCGATATAAAACGGTTAAAGCACACTGCATGGCGGTGATTTTATGCCAGTTTTTCTGGCTCTGGTAAAAAAGGAAGACTTCCCCATTCTTTCAATGTACAAAGCTCTGATTGGCTACAGGGAAAATAAAACAAAACAAAACAAAACCTATGTGAATCACGTATAAAGCAAACTGCAGATAAAGGCAGTGATTCTGAGGTTTGGCACCAGGCGAGGAAATGTTCTGTTTAGAGAAGAAAGAAAATTAAATAAAATATAAGTGCTTGTTACCAGTAATGCTTTCTGATTACTGATGGCGATAAGTGAGCACTTGGTTGAAAATAGAAAAAATAAAGTGGTGATTACAGTAATGAGCTCACATCACCACGATACTGCGGTTATGCGGTAACCATCGCAGCCCTGCTGTCAATATAACAGAACAGCAGCAGAATGGCAAAGCAGGATCCAGGCGTAAGAGGATGGCTCTGAGATGCAGCTTAGGTTTAGTGTCGAGGAGCCACAGTTATCGTTATGTAAAATGAATATCAGTTGTATAATAAGATGAAGTAGGATGGCCCTGCAGCAAGAAACAAGAGCGACTGCTCTTTCCTCCTCCTCCCATCTTCTCGCTCTCCCTCCATCTGTCTCCTACTCCTCCTGTTTTCGTCTCTCCATCTGTCTCTTTTTTTGTGCCCTCTTTTGTCCAAAGTTTGAATGCAGACGATGCCAAAATATGTCAAAAAGAGGAGAAAGGACGAGAGAGAGAGAGAAGAATCTATACAGAGAGAGGAAGAGAACAGGAGAAGTAGGCGAGGGGCGATTGTGTGCCTGGGGGGGGCCGACAGAAAACTAGGACATGAGGAAAAGAGAAATAAGAGGGAGTGCGGTGAGAAAGGTGTCATTGATTTTGTCATATTCCTCCTTTCTGCCCTTTAACTCCCATCTCCTCCAGACATCTCAATTAGAGCAGCACAATGCATTGCATTTTCTAATCGTCACTGCAATACAAACGTCCAAAATTAACACACTGTTACTGAGCTGTGATATCAGAACGGTCCACAGTAATAAAACCACAAAGTAAAGACAGCAGAGGACATTTTTCACAAACATGTCCGGCACAGAAAACGTCTCATCTCAGCAGGCAGAGCAGAGATCTGTCCTCAGAAAGAGGACGATAGCCCTTTAGTCCCCTGTCGTTCTGACTCACTTTACTTATCTTGTGGTAATACTTGTGATGTCATTTGTCTTTTTGTCTCTGTTCTCACAACAATTGCACAACTGATTTGAACAAGACTGACAAAATTACAACTGTGGCTAGCAGTCCTGCACTGTTAGCATCGTGGGTAACACTTTCTATGAAGACCACATCTATAATGCATTTTGAAGGCATTCATAGTTAATTACAATATAAATGCATCAATATGCACCTCTTTTACTTCACTCTTAACACATACAATGATAACTCGTGATGCTGCATGGGCTGTTACATCTCACTATGAGCCCTTACTACAGTTGATTGTTGATGTGTGTATAGGTGATAATAGGTATTTATAAAGCATTACAAGCCCCATCAGTCAACCTCTAGTTTATAACTAGCCAAAAGCATCCATAAGACACTTGCCACTTATAAATCATTATAAGTCGCACCCAAAATGTTTCTGACTGTTGATATAGGGCATCACTCAGCATTATGTGTGTTTATGAATGTAGTCATAAAGCATTATGAACGCATTACAATTTTACGATGAATGCAGTCATACTGCATTATAGATGTGGTCTTCATAGACAGTGTTCCCGCATCTTGAGATCAATGCAAAGCAATAAATCAAACTGATGCCAGACATCACTTCTGCTGTACAACAGAGACATCTTTATGGTTTCTAAACTGACAACAGATACCCAATATCAGTATAGCATTATCCTAAAACGTTAAAACTTCAAAACTATATGGTGCCCCAGGAATGAGTCCTTAAACCTGGAAATAAGTCATCATTTCAGCATTCCTGGTTGCCTCGTCTCTAAGTCAATGGGTTTTTTGAAAGAGTTTTTGGTTAGCTGCCTGAAATAAGGTCTGTGGTTAACACAAGCTGGGGAGACTTTTGTTTATTGTTTTATGCAGAAAATACATCAGTAAATACCCTGCTCATGAATTTCAAAGCTTCTATGTGTATGAATTTTTTATGTATAAAAAGGTGGTTGTCTAACAGTGATTAAATGAGACTAAAGAACGTCATCAATGTCAACTATACAATCTCATGGTTTATATTTACATGACCAGATATGGCCACTGAAACATTCTTATCCTGTGAGCATGAGCAACAACACACATTAGGTCACATGCACCGAAACTCACCAATGTTAGGGTGCTTCAGCAGGCGGCAGATACGAGCTTCCCTTTCAAGCTTCTGATGGTCTGAGGAGAGAAGAGTTAAAAACTAGTTAAATGACAAAGCAGCCAAGTTTTTGTGCATTATTACCAAGTCAAACAATGGTGTTCAGTTTAAACAGCACAATTCAAGTAAATTCCAATGAAGTTTCAGCTTTTAACTTGTGGTGCTTTGTGGTGACAAAGTAAAGGCGAATGAGTACGACAACTAAATGTTCATCACTGCTATGCGCAAATTTATGAATTTTTCTTTCCTTTTTTTACATTTTTTGCCACTTTTTTTAATCGTGACAGAAGAGATGCAGACAGCAAAAATGAAAGAGGCTGGGGTGTGACATAAACCAAAACTCCCTACCTGAATTGAAACAGGGACATTGTGGTTATATGATATGGGTCTTTACCACTGGGTCACCAAATGCCACATACGCACCAAGTGAGAAGCACTCATGTAGTAACTTTTGCTTTTAATTGAGGCTATTAGAAACGTTCCCTACGATGTATTTTAGCTGGAGAAGTTCTGCCTGTGACCTATGATCCTAAGTATGGCATAAGTCCAGATGATTTCTTTCTGTCCAAAATAAAGACTTCAAAGTATCTGTACCATAGTATTAAGTCTGTGGTCTACACCTCTTGAAAAGTTGCTTGCTAATACTTGCTAAATGGTGTTAAACTTAAACTGCGTGCAGTTTCCTTTGTAATGATGATTAACTGGAGCATCGGTCAACATGCAGCTATTTCAAAAGGTATGAGGTTATTTGTGTCACAGAAAGAGATTTGTTTTCTGTTTGCAAAGGCAAATATTTAGGTCGTGCCACTAACCTACAAGTAACAGTTGTTCAAATCGAGTGGCTGCATTTGCCTCTCAAAAGTTACAGTCCTCAGGTGCATTCAAGCAAAGCTCCACTGACCATAGTGTTTTTTTTTGTTTTTGTAATTTAAGGTTATTATACAGTTCGTGGAAATTAATGAGGTTGTGTGAAGCAATGGCTGCACAAGTTTGCACCTGCAAGCGCCTATGTATGTATGCGTGTGTGTGTGTGTGTGTGTGTGTGTGTGTGTGTGTGTGTGTGTGCGTGCGTGCAGAGAGGTTATTGTGAAGCCTAGTTATGGAAGGAGTGTTTGCATTTCTGCTGGGAATGTACACCAGCAAGATTACACACCGTCTCTTTCTCTCTCTGACACACACACACACACACACACACACACACACACACACACACACACACACACACACACACACACACACACACACACACACACACACACACACCTTCTGTCTAAATCCAACATCCTTGTTTGAGGATTTTACTGAATCCTGTAGCCGTATGTGTCTACATGTTTGTTTGAGATGTCGACGTGTCAGCCGCATGGCTCTTATCAAACCTACTCCCTCCAGTCATTTTAGGAGCCGCGCAGCTGAGGTCAAAGGTGACTTAGGTAGTAAAGATGAGTCTCAGAGTGTAAATGCGTGTGCACTATGGCTATGGTGAAGCCAACTCAACCCCACAGCTCCAGAGCGATTACACCACTCGCTAAGATTTGCATTCATTTCCCCGGTGCAGCAACAGCTTCAGATAAAATTCACATGCTGCTGCTGAGCAATCAACTATCGACGTTCCCAACTGTTCTTCTACAACTGCAATACAGTATGTACAGACATAATATAGGACCACATTATAATAAAAAGCAGCGTCACTTTCTGCTGCAACTCTGCATCCTCCTTCACCTGACTTTCTCTAATGCCTACCACACACTAAAAGACTTTGAAAAGAGTTTTGAAAGACTAAAGTCTGACACCCTCTCACATCTTAAGACACGTTTTTAGTCACACTTTCGCAGACTGGAAATCCTGCTCCTTCCTATGCCTTTTGGAATATATCTTATGCCAAACTCCCTTTAAGAAATATGACTATCAATTCCTCACGTGTCTGCAAAAACACATAACTATAGAAACAGATATATGTCCACAGTATTCTTGTAAATTAGGCATCAGTATGATCCATAAAAATAATAGGGTTTCCAACACATTCATTTATTTGTGCCGGCCTGCCACGTTTAACACATCTGCTGCCACAAAAAGATTTTCTATTTTTAAAGCTTAACTGGTCATCATGAGCACTTTTGAAATATATAAACCGTTTAGTTATGCATTGTACCACACTCTCAGAGTACAGAGCTTACTCTGGGCACAGACTGAGCAGCAGAACATCAGGTGCATTAAAAGTGAAACTTAACCGTTCATTCTGCTGGGTCTAAAACTTTGCATATAGTCGCAGCACCTCCTCTCATCATTGTATTTGGTCTGATCAGAGGTTAATCAATTATCCACCCTGCGAGTAACAAACTGCTGCTGAGGAAAAAAGCAAAGCAAGAGCTCTGCCTGCGGTGCATTTACAGACGTGCAGAAAGCTCTGAATTTAGAAAGGGGCACAGAATAATACAAATGGACACACATGCATTTAAAAGAAAACAAAACATTGAGGTTTGCATTCTGTATTTGCATACAAACTTTCCATTTTGGAGTTTGTGGCCTCAACTTGCTCCCAGCCCCCATTGATTAGCTGCACTCTTTCAGTGGGAGGAGACCATGGGAATTAGAGGTGGACCATTTCAAAAATTATGATTTCTTACAAAAATAATTGCTGTTTGGTGGATCAGATACACCCCTACTCAAACACCAACTCTTGTTCACTATACAATTCCACTAGTTTCTTCACAGTACCCAGTTTGCTGCTTCCCGTGTGGTGCAACTGAGAAAGCCTGAACTTAAGCATTTGCATGAGCTAAGACTAAAAACCTTAGATAAAATTAAACATGTTTGAATTTATCAGAATGTCAAGGCTCAAAAAAGATTGACTTGAGACAGTTCAAACTGAGTTTTATGATCACCTTACACTACAAATCACAGGAGTGTAGCTGTAAATAGCCATTTGATGCTAACAGTTAGCCCAAGTCAGCCCAGTCACTGTACATGTGTGCTGCTAGGCAGACTCTCACAACCTTCCCTGGTGCAAAGCTCACACTCAGCAGCACCTTCAATTTCCTTGTTACCAGTCATCACAGCCTAAATTCAACAAAACATACGATACGATACGATACGATACAATATACTTTATTGTCCCCATGGGGAAATTTGTTTTGGACTCGTATGCTGCGCACAACATGCCTCCACAGCAGCAGCACGAGTCCGGGTCGCCAGCAGAGCAGCGCCACCAACATCTATGTCTATGTCTAATAATGCTGGTGGCTCGCTGGGTTGTTTTAAGAGGATAAAGAGAGGCGTTGTGTCGATGTACCCGTTGCAGTAATCCTGGGGGACAGTAAAAAACAAAGTGTTGTAACGCTCTCACTCTCTAGTGATTAAAGCAAATAAAAACCCAAGCTATTAACTTAAATTTTAGGGTATACACACCACTCCATTCATATAATGGGTATCCAATTAAGTACTCCATTGTTATCAGTACCGCTTTAAATGTACTGGCATTGGTACTGGTATCTTAATTTTTTTCAGTGATACGCAGCCCTTCAGGAATGCACATCAAATGGAAGTTAAAACTCATGATTTTATTCCAATACTGGAAATTTGACTGCAACAGTGAAATTGCGTGAAAAGTCATTTGGTGTCAGGCCGACTTAACTTGTTGCTAACTTGGACTGAATTTAAAGCTGCAGTTTTGTAGCTCTCTAACATGTTGCTACATCCGCACATCTACCTTCCACTAACCTCCCTGCAGGTATAGATTTCCCTCATCTGAGAGAAAGCGAGTGAATAAGGGAGAGACCTGAACCTCCTTCTAATTACACCAGTGACGCAGGACGGAGAGACAGACAGAGAGAAGGAGGGAGGATTACATGGAACGTCCATTTGCTAGAAGAGGATCACAGCTCCCCTGTGTGTGTGTGTGTGTGTGTGTGTGTGTGTGTGTGTGTGTGTGTGTAGCCGTCTACCCTGGTGCAGTGTCACTGCAGCACTCACTAATTCATTCAATCTCCTTATTTGTTGGTGTGAGAGTGTGTGGTAGAAGAAGACAGGAAAGAGAGGGCTGGAGGGTAATTACTGGCACTTCCTGCTGCTCTCTAATTGGCCATCTGCTTTGCCATGGGGCGGGCCCACAGCCATCTTACATCAGCTGAGGAGGATGGAGAGGGCCCAACACACACGCACAAACACATGCACACACACACACACACACACACGCCCCTCTCTCTGCTACAATCTGATTGAAGGCTCGAGGATTCAGTTCAGTCTGTTTCAGGCAAGTTTACATCTTTAGTGTTAAGATTCGGAAATACCAACAAAATCAAACACCATTTTTTGACAGTGTGCCTCAATATTGACAATGTGACAGTATTTTTGGGGCGAGTACAGGTGTTTTAACAATTGTGCCTCTATATCATATTTTGTTCACCAGCACAGAATATATACTGATTGCAGTGTAATACTGCTTATCAATAGTTAGTGTGTTACATATAGTAAATAGCAGCCAGGATGCCCAAAATTTGGAGAGGAAGGCAGGATAACCAGCATGGAAGCTAAGAGATGTAGTGCTGTAAATGCAGGCAGCAGCAAAATGTATTTTAGCCACCCCATATAAGCGCAAGTGGCTACTAGTGCCCACCATTGTATTACACCTACAAAAGATGCCCAAATTAGCATGTACAAACAGGTGTTTTATTTCTATCACTGTCATATCGAAGCAGAAATTAGGCAGCAGTAGACCAGAAACTCTCATGTTCTGTGAGGTAAAATTACTGTTGTTGTCAAAGGAGACCAGTGGCTTTGTAAAGAAAATATGGCTTTAGTTCCCTGTTGAAAAGGGCTGTCTGATGGCAAGATAAAGGAAGAAAATATTCTAAATAAAGCATCCAAACACAAAAAATTAAACTGATATTGATTTTTTTTAGGTGGGTGAAATATGTTTTGGTGTCCCCGTCCACAGCAGTACATCAACCGACATCTACTGTATGTTATATACAGACTATAGATAAGCACCTAATGCATCCCGACTTCAAAAAAAATTTGAACTATCCCTTTAATATCTACTCAACTGTTGTGAGAAACCATTTGTAATCCCTTTGCCTACGACAGCCATTAAACAAACCTGTTTATGCTGTTTTGTAATGAGGTAGCTGCACTCACTCACTTGCTAGTGTAGCGTAGGACTGCCTTGTTACATATGATGATCTGGTTTCAAAATTTAAAATGATTTTTTAAAACACATTTTGGATTATAAACTTTTTTTATGAATGTTTTTTTCTATTGATTACAAAAAGTGTAATTTCTCAGTTCTCAATTCATTGTCTTGACTGAACACAAAGCAGCTATACAGTATATGAACTGTGTCAAGAGAAAAACTGCAAATATCTTTTCAGGAAATATCTAACCAAAGAATATGTAGACGGTACGAAGAATGTTTCCAAGCTAAAAACATGTTTTCAGGGGTGTCCAAAAAGCACAGCGGTTCAATACCCAGCCTTTTGGTAATGTTGCTGCTGTCCTTATTAGGTGATGAGTTGCTACTTTTTTTTAAATGAAAGTTAACCGCACAAGTGTGGTTATACAGATATTAACACAAAAGCTTCATAATGTTGTTTTTGCCAATATCTGATGCATTTTTTAAAATCTGTGTGACATAAATACTGAGTATCGGTGCAACTCTTATATTTACACGCAGAAAGATTTTAGGAAATGGTCATTTGTAATTTGGATACAGTGAAAAAGAGGAGCAGGTATTTTATACTTTAACACAATACTGTTCTGAAACTATAACTGAACTTTGAGACAAAGTCTAGACAATATTTAAGCTGTAACATTTCATAATAAACATTTAAGAAACAACTATATTAAATGCCAACAAAGAATTTTGTCATGCTTCCCATGTATCCAGCAGTAAGATACACTAAAATTGAGAAAGCATCTCTAAATAATAGTGGCATTTTATCTGCCTCTCACAATGCATATGCAACTACCATTACAGTTACCACTACTCACCAAAAACATCCCACCAGCTGACCCCTCAGGTTTTTATCACACTGTCGGTTAATAAGAGTGGAGGTTGTTTTACTTCATTGTTCATCATGACATCATGTTCATGTTGGGAAATTTTAGTCCGACACAGCTGCTGTGGCAGTGGCTGCTAGGAGGAGTTCATTTCAAGTTTTTCGCAAGAATTTTAGAAACATGTTGATTTAACCTTCACCCTAAATTTCTTCAACAGCTCAACCTTAAAGTGTATTCTAAAAATCCAATGGCAGATATAGGGAGCAATGACTGTAGGAGGTAGAGGTTGCAATATGTAAGTTTTTAGCATGGTACACATAACACATGTATCACCATAGAGTATTTTTTCTGTGAAAGAAATGGTTATAAAAAACAAGAACGTGCTTCGTCAAATTTGAGTATTTGTTCAAATACTGAAGTTCAGCTGCCAATATAATGTTCTAAGTGCCACTACGTTTAACAAAAAAACCCACACTACATAATGAGCAACATACCTTCTGCCCCTCCCACCAGAGCTCAAACAGCGCTCTGCGGTGAGACCCACTGCGAGGCACGCGACGCTAAGATGGCCCGTTGCAAGATCACCACAGCAATTAGTAATGTTACATTTACAGCCACAGTTACAAGACCCTGTTCATGTTCATAAAACGCAGGCTTTATGAACACGCTTAATAAAGGTGAGCCCTGTTACACTATTCGTTCATGGGCCGATTTCAGCCCGACCGTAATTCCTGCTTAGTACAAAAAAATTAAAATTAGACTTAGAAAAAAAATCAGATTGCTGTTGATATTTTCCTTTGAAATAACTGAGTGTCCCTTTGTATTATTGTGTCCCCTCTCTGAATTATGAGGTTTTTGCAATTCTGTGAACGCAGCACATGCGGAGCATATCGTCTGACAATAAAAAATATGTCTATTGAATGTGTCTAAATCATATTATGCTATATCGTTTATTCCGCTGACGTCGCCTGATAACACTTTGCGTCCAATGCACGGCACCAAAACAAGCAAACACAGAGGAGCTGGAAAGCGATACTGAACGTGGGGATAGTACACAAGACAATGACCCTAACCCCGCTCCTACCCAAAAAAAGGGACTCCTGTTGTCATTTGGACGTGGTTTGGACATGAAAAGTCAGACACAGCACAACAATAACTTGCAAATACTTTTAATATTTGAACTGGAAAGCTGTTAGTTTGCTTCCAGCTTACAGAAGATAAACCATCACATTTAAGTCTAACTTAATGAGTAGTTGCAGGGGTAGTGTGAGCAGGTGAGGCTCTGTGTTTTTCTATCTGCAGAGCTCCAATCATGAGTATTTAGTCATATTTTGTGAACACAGAGTACCAGTGCGACTTCTTTGCAATCTATGAAGCGGGGAGCTGTTAATTTGTTTCAAGCTCGCAGTGGATGACTCCTCATATTGCAGTCACATTTAACCTTTCTAATAACGTTAACATCCAACTGCTGACCGGAAACTTCAAGTCTACAAAAACATTGACACTTCCCGCCTGAGACAAGCCGAGTCCTTCAAAATAAAAGCACCATTGGTTCTGATTTATTTAATTATAACAATATTTAAATGACCTGTACCATAACAATGCTTTGTTTAACTTTATACTTTATTTAACATTATGACAATATTTTATTAAACAGTATTATAATAGTAGTTTATGCAACTTTATTATGGCCGTAGCTACTTTATTTGTAACTGTAGTTCATTTAATAATTTGGTATTTTATTAGTCTGCAGTAGTTTAGAGGAGATTTCAAATTATCGAGATTTATCTTGTGTTTTTGAAAGAAATCAAGCCAATTTGCTCAGGTTTCAAAGGTTTGAGGACCCTCTCTGGGCTGAGAATCAGGGTTTTTTTTGTGTGTTCATGTGCATACTGTGTACCAGGCTGCCCACTCGCATCCACCCCCAACTGCTTGTAGGCCGCACTATCCAACAGCCAACAACCTACATCCATCCCTCCCATCCCATCCTCCCTCACTTCCTTCCTCCTTTCATTTCCTTCCTTCCTTCCTTTCCCTCCCAGCCTCCCTTTTACCCCTCCCCCCCTCCTCAGATTACTGCAGTGTTTACCAGAGCTTTGAGAGACTTACCCACCAGGCCACGCGTGAGGTCACACTCGCCCCATCGGGCTAAAAAAAACCCACCCAAATCCTACCAGGCAAGCTGCCTGCTCACGCACTGGCTGCCTGAGTGTGTGGACGGTGTGTTTTGTGTGCGTGTAGGTGCAAGTTGCGTCAGCCGGGGCGGCCTAACACAAATTCTTCTCTTAGCACCAAAATCGCTCACTCTATCACGTCTCCTTTCACCTTGCCTCCCTGGCGTGGAGTGTCACCGATCGCCTTGCAAGCCCACATAGTTAAAAATCTCCTCCTTCTCCTCCTCCTCCTCCTCCTCTCCTGGCCAGCTTTCTTCACGTATACAGGCCTACATTGTGCTGCCTGCCTCTGCAAAGAGCCAGCAGTTTTCTGCTGAGCCCTGACTTTTCCTTGGTGGGACATTAATACCGGGAGCTGCCCTGTGTGGACACTTGATGGCGGGGATAGAACAATAACGGTATTACAACACACTCACAGATGCCTCACAATACAGACATGCTCTATTAGTGTAACTCCCTGCTCTCTCTGTCTTCACACACACAAATGCCATCAGACACAGACAACAACAGGGCAAACAGGGAGGCGCCTATGGAATCCGTGGGGTCTTAGTGGTTGATGAGATACATTTAGCATAAGTGGATTAGCCTCAATACAAACCAATCCCCCTTTGCAGAAAGACAAGAGAAAGGCAATGAGTGAGAGAGGCTAGCAGAGAAAGATAGACACGGAGGTAATGAGAGCACGCAGGAAAGGAGAACAAAGGAAGCCAGGTGTGTGTGTGAATGTCAGGGAGGGCCTAATTTGTCAGATACAAAAAGGAGAAAGCAATTAGGTATCTGAGGCTGAAGCGGGGGGGGGGGAGTTGCTCTGACACACTGACACAAGCTCACGTCATTGTTACGACATGGCACGGCATGCGCACATGGGTGTGGATCTATTGCAGGAGCAAATAAAATTCAAGGAGTGGAGCTGCGTGACCACGCCGACAATTAACAAGACATCAGACGAGAAACATCTGTCATGCCATGCCAGTTCTGATTGTTTTATTTCAGTCCAGGTGCCCTTTCCATGTAGAGCGTCTCAGAAATTTGGATCAATTCATCGTACAGCGGTTGTCTAATGACACCACAGAGGAGCGATTGAGAGTTATTCAATACGGTGTTTATAAAGAGGGTCATTAAACCATCAAGAGGTTGCAGATAAGAACTCCCCACAGACACAATGATTGAATAAAAGATTTCCGCTGCCATCGGAGTTATGGGACTCATGGTTTATGAGCATACTTTCCAATAAGGCTGGGCAATATGACAATACATATATACAGGGAGACGAAAGACGTGCACCAGTAGAGATTAGTTATTCCTTCAATATCTCTGGTAAGCCATAGCAGACAAAGTTGCAAATGAATGTACTGAACTACTTTAATGCTTTATTGAGTTTACAGGATTTCTGCCTCAATAGGATGAAGCACTTTGATTTGTCAAGAGTTTAGTTTACTGGATTAGCCACAGACATTTCCCCTTTATCTATAAAAGGTTCAGTGTGTAGGAATTAGGGACATCTATTGGCAGAAATGGAATATAATATTCATAACTATGCTTTCTTTAGTGCATAATCGCCTGAAAATAAGGATAGCTAATAAGCTGTTTATATCTACATTCAGAGTGCATCCTCCTCCATGGAGTCCACCATGTTGTTTTTACAGTAGCCCAGAACGGACAAACAAAACATTGGCTCTACATAGGACCACTTGCATTTTCAAGTCAGCCATAGTAGTTCTCCTAAACCATATGTGCATTGAGAGACCTGGATACAGCATTCAAGGCAGGGCCCAATCATTCTTCTCAGTGGCACACTGAGCCAAGAAAGCTCTTTTTCATCTGTATGAAATTATACCGATGATCTGCACTGCTTTCGCATCTTTGGGCCCATAGACAACTAGCGACAGCTATGCTACTTAAATGTAAAATGATAAATCTTGAGGCTTTTCTAAATTTTCCAGATGTTATCCGGCCAAATGGATTAAATCCTGACAGTGAAACAAGTCATTTCGCAGAGTTGTGATGCTCAAAAAAATGTATCTATTGATGCACAGATGTCTCTTCCCATTGTAAGTCGCAATGTCTTGTTGAAAAAACAGTTACTTTCTCCTCCATACATAATTCCTGCTATTGGTTAAGGTTGCAACTGTGCAAAAGTTCAGCGTAGCGAATGTTTTGTTCGTACCTTTGCTCACACTTGGTCTCATTTATGAAATGTCAGCAGAACAAATTTTTGTGTAAAGTGTTTGCAGAAGGAACTTTACGTGTATTCTGGCATTTATCAATATGTCAGTAGCTCCCATATTTCCAAAACTACTAACAAAATCTATACCTGCCTGTGACTGCTCGTAGAGCTTGTGTAAGTAAGCAACACACATAAACAATACTTGAAACATGCAAGTTAAACATGACAAATTATTAGAAAGATAAAACATTTAGCTACCTTAGTTGGCAATCAGCAGATTCAGTGGAAAAAAGATCGCAATTTAAAACTCAATAGCATATAACACATACATCACCTTTGGAGTTCTCAAGGGGCTGAAAAAATTACATCTCAAACCAACTCGTGTGAGTTAAGGCCCAAACCTGGCCCGTCACAGATCACTGGGACGCCCCCTGCCAAGGTGTTTTATTTGCGGATCAACTCACAGATTTACTAACATTTCATGAATGAGACCCATTGAATGGAAGGTGAATAATTGCCAACTTGAATTTTGCTCATGTGTGACCATACTCTCCTAAGAAAAGAACATTTGCTCTTGGCAAACAGTAGAGAAGTTTTCATTCTGCAGCGTCAGTGCTTAAAACCACTATATCCTTCATACTGGACCTTTAATTTCTCATCAGAATTTCCAGAAACTTTACTTTATGCCAATAATAACACCTGTCACAATGTAATAATGATATATATCATGTAGCTCTACTTTACCATATACACCACAAACATATCAGTATTAATATGAGTGTGTGTGCATGGTGTTACCGTACCTCTTGCAGACAGCTTCTTAGTGTTGATGATTTTTGCAGCATATTCCTGTCCCGATGACTTCTTTACACACCTACGCACCACTGAAAAAGCTCCCCTAAGAAAGAACATAAACAACCAAAAATCAGTTCCATTTCACATGCTCTCTCTCACACATACACAAATTGTGACATTTGAAACTGCATCCACTCGTGTGGCTGTGGTTTGTTTTTTGTGTGTATGACAACAACCTTGGTCTTTCTCACACACACACACACACACACACACACACACACACACAGAGTTTACAGTCATTACTATCACAGCCAACCTAAAAAGGTGGGCAACAATCAGGAAAACAAGCATCAATATAACCAGCATCTCGAGCATGAGTGCTGATATCAGCTTAGGTGTTGGATTATAAATGAATGGCCAAGTACTTTTGCTAATCTTTGATAGGCGCACAATACAATGCAACCCAGAGCCCCAAAGGAAATTCAATTTGCAACAGCCGCCACAAAGAATGGGATGCATCTCGCACAACAATGGGCAATATTTAATACATTCGCAGGGTAACAACGTTCAGTTATAAATCTGCTCAAGCAGAAAAGGAAGTGCATAACACACAATAAAACAACTCCTTCTCTGAGGAGTTTCATATTGACCTAGATGACTGCTCCATATTTTTCACCTGCTTGCTGTTATGGTGATAGTTCAACCAGTGTTCCTACACATTGACACTGACAAAATTTCAAAACTTTTCCATGGCTTTTCAAGGGCCCTAAGTATTTTTCTTTCTTGCCCCACTTGCCTGGCGTTTTTCTAACATAGACAATTTCAGCATCCCACATGACGTGTTCACGGACCATCGGATATTTGAAAATTCAACAGTAATTTATGTTCTTAGCATTTCTATTTATTATTGGCCATTTTAAAGAAAAATACCTTTCAAACATTTAAGGGGAAAAAACAAAACACACAAAAATCTGTTTTCTATAAAAATTGCCCAAAAATTTAAAGAAAAAAAATCCCCCAAATCCAAAATAAAATGTCCAAAATTTTTCAAAGAAACCGCTGGTAAAATAAATACAAAATACAGCCATTTGAAGTTAGAAATTATTTGACATGCCTAGTGGGCATACATGAAGGGATAGAAGGAATGCAAAGAGAAAATGAAGAAACTTTTTTAGTGATGAACAAATAAACAAAAACATAACAAAACCAATACGTTATCGCAAATGTCAACGCAAATTAGAGCTACATTACATCATCAGTTACAGAAAATAAATGCACTGTTGTGTTACATTTTTTTTTCTAAAACTTTCAATGATTTTTTACTTGTTCTATGACCTTTCCAGGCCTTGAAAGCGTGAATATGAAATTCCATGCTTTTCCAGGTTTTCCATTACCGTGGAAACCCTGTTCGGTTTTGAGCATCACAAGTAATTATGCATGATTTTCACAGCACCTACATCACAGACGGCACTACCTGCAGTATGTGGCCCGATGCAGTTTTCTTGCAAGAGGCAGGCTCTGGATGATCTATGGAGAGTTGCTACTTTCTGCTGCACTCTGCTCCTACCCGCTCTGCTCTTAGTTTCAATTATTTACCAGCAAATGAGAGGTGACAGAAGTACAAGTCAGTGCTTTGACGTTAATAACCTATGACAGAGCAAAATGCATTAACAAACAGGGTGCAGAAACATAAGCCGAGGTAAGTGGTCAGTCTGCAGAAGAATCAGGAGCAGTGCGTCCACTGCGCAGAATGCATAGGTGTGTGTGTGTGTGTTTGTGTGAGTGCAGTGCAATCAGTCGAGAGACGGTAGTTATACGCACATCACGTAGGTGCAAGGCTTAAAAAAACGACTTACATGAGGAAAAAAGTAACACCTGCATACCTACTCCATGCCACACAAGTTTAATGAAGATATTTCCATCCTACAAGGATCTTCGTCATTTCAAAATCAAACCACACCTATATTTGCACATAATGCACACCAAAAGGTTGGGGGGGCAGGTGTGGTTCATGACTGGAGCCACTAAGGGTGGTAAAACAACTGATAATCGAAAATTCAATCAGTTATAAAAGAAGTATTGAGGGAAAGAAAAACAGTGATGTCACCGCTATATTACAAAACATCAAATCATCTGAATTGATAAAAACATCATATCGATATTCTTTATGTCAAAATTCATCTTTACATCAAAATACTGATAATCGGTCTAAATCACCTGCCTCCAAAGTTGTATTAAATATAGTTTAGGGGAGAACAGAATTAGTCTCTGACACATACAAAACGACACCTAAAAAACAGACCAATAACAGAAAAACGGTCAAATTCCAATAAGGGAAGGCACATACCTGTTACATTAACAAACAAACCCATTACATGAATAAACAAATTTTCAGTTATACTTGTGTGTATATACGCTAGAAAAACAAACACAATAAGAGCCCTAACAATACACGATTGTTAACCACACCTGCCCCCATAGGACTCATCAAACTACTGGTGCGCATTTTAAAGTACAATAATTCTGTGTATACACAGTCTTAGCTGCAGTAATTGGTGCAATAACAATCCTTTGTGCAATTATTCAAATGTGCGATATTCCATCAACTCTTGAATGTATTTTTAACATAAAGTCTTATTGTTCTTACTTTTGTATCTGACCGACACTGCAGCACCTTACACATGTTTTATATTTCTAAACTTTACATACTGGTTTTATACACTGTGTTATAGCATAAAGCACATAGCTTTACATTTTTACACACTGAACACATTATTAGGGATGCACGAGGATATGAGCATGTCATCGGTATCTGCAGATGTTCGCTTTAAAATGAAATACCAGAACTGGCCAACATGCCAACATGTTTTTGTTAGTTTGTTTATTTTTGTTGTAATTGTCAAAGTGAACATGAACAAAAAATCAACCCTAAGTTGAAGTATTTCTTATTTGCACAATGAATGAAGGAGAATGTAATATTCATTCATATTTGTACACAAGTGCTATTTTTTCTTATTTGTACTGTGTTTCTATTTGATATTTTGTATTTGTACACACTTCATACACTCAGCATATCATACATATTTATAAATAGTAAATATTCACATACCAGTGCAATTTGTTTTTATTATTGCTGTATTTCTATTTTATATTTTAACACACTAAACACATTATACATTCATATAATTTTATATATTCACATAGTAGTGCTATTTTTTTCCTATAATTACTTTATTTCTATTTCATATTTTTACACACTTTTCTCTCATAGCACATTGTACACACTTCTAATTGTAAATATTCATATACTAGTGTTCATTTTTTTATTATTATTACTGTATTTCTATTTGGTATTTTGTATTTTTACTCACTTCATATGACCAGCACATTATACATATATATAATTTTAAAATATTCACATACTAATGCTATTTGTTTTTTATTTTTACTGTATTTCTGTTTTGAATGTTATATTTTTACATACTTTGTGCTGGTGTTATTTCTACTTTCTAATTCTCTATGTTTGGCATCAGAGCTACAGCAAAAACCACAATTTCCCCACAGGGATCAATAAAATATTTCTGATTCTGTATAAATATAGGTGTGGTTTCGTCTTTACAAATATTTAATCCTGGCTAATATCCAAGTAGGATCGCACGGTTTGCTTCATTTAACTTGTGTGACATGGAGTAAGTGTGCAGTGCAATCAGTCCCATCGATTACTGTCAATTATTAGGCAGAGAGTGGAAATGGCAGCTGGAAATTAAAGCCGGTGTATCTTTGTAGGGGCAGTGTCGCCCTGCTGCTGCTGGTTTGGGTACAACATGAAAAAAAAAACAGCATTTGCCGGCCAAGAACAACAGATGCTGCTGCTGCTGCTGATGATGATGATGATGATGATGAAACAGAGGAGGTAGTGGCCCCGTTACCGTCATCAAAATACCGCTACCGAGAAAATACGTCACTGCTTTTACACAGTAAACGCCAAATTGTGTCATAACCCCGCTGTGTTTCACAATTACCATCGTTTAACACCCACAGCGACTTATTGATAACGTGATGACCGGGGCCAGCTGGTGTGCTCTACGGGCATTACAGTGCAAACAGCCTGCACCGAATAACTTCCTCATTAACGTGATCCAGGGGTACGTAATGTTAACAACACGGTTACACAAATCATCTGCAGCTGCTCAGGAGAAGAGAGAAAAAAAGTGGTCGGCCTAGTTAGCTACAGCCTCTGGTCTATCGAGCCGAGCTGTCAGACCCGTGGGCCGGTGAAATGTCACAGGTCCCCGGCGTCTCTCGGGGCCCCGCTGACGGCTCTGGCAGACCAGAAAATACCAGCAAGCAAACACGGAAGGGCTAACAGCTGTTAATGCACCAACCTCTGTGTGGTGTATTCATCACCATTAGCGACTAAAAGACGCAACGCTACTGGGCTAACTCGGCTAGTTTATCAATATCAGCGTGGTAGCTCGTTGGCTAGTGACTTGGTGCGCTGTTCTCCGTTACAAGCTAGCTTAGCCGCTAGTTATTTAGCCTGACTGCACACTAACAGGCTGAACACACACGGACTAATTATTAAGGACTCGACGGGACTACTGTGTGAGCTATTCTGGCTAGCTGTCGCCTGCTAGCTGGCTAACCAGAAATAATATGTGAGGCGAGGTTGCGGGGGTGGGGGACAAAACGACAAGACAAACACGATGTAACGAGTGCTGCTTACTTCCCGAGCTCCTCGTACAGCTGGTACTCGTCGGTGAACCGGGTGGAACTAGCGGTGGTCGCGATGGCTGGAACCGTGAGCTGGGGGGGGGAGCCCGAGCCTTGGGGTACGACGGCGGCTGGCTCTCGTACGGGGGTCCGGGAGGAGGGTAGCCTAGCCTCCAACACTGGAGCACCTTTCTGACAGGCAGGCAAGGCTGAAGAGGATAGAGGCGAGCAAAGACGGAAAGGGAGGGGCTGGGGAGAGGAGGAGTGATGATGATGATTGTGTGTGTATGTGTGTGTAGTAAAGAGAACGAATTCTCGCGAGAATCGGCTCGTGCAGCATAGTGGTATTCAATGTACGGCCCGCGTGCCAGATCTGGCCCACCAAACCATTTTTTAAATAAAAATAAAAATAGAGTGATTCACACTGGGGAGTGTTTTTGTACGTTCAGCGTACATAAGGTACCAGAGTGCACCCCCAACAGAGGTCATAGTGAAGCCCCTAATGTCCTAAAATCCGAATAACGTCCTAAAATCATATAAATGTCCTGAATTCCTAGAAAATTCCTAAAAATCCTAGAAATGTCCTCAAATCCTAGAAATGACGCCCTAAATTCAGAGAAATGTTCCAAAATTCTAGAAACTCTCTATTTATCCCAGAAATGTTCTGAAATCCTAGAAAAAGTTCCTAAAATTGTGAAAATGTCCCAAAATCCTAAAATGTCCAAAAGTCCAAAAAGATGTGAAAGGTTGGGCAAGTTCTTACCAAGAAAAAACATGCATTTTTAGATCCTTGGGGCTATAATAACAAAAATATCTCTCTCTCTCTCTCTCTCTCTGTGTGTGTGTGTGTGTGTGTGTGTGTGTGTGTGTGTGTGTGTGTGTATCAAAATTAGAAATTATTTATTGTTGTAATGCTTGTAACATGTTACTATATCAACTTATATCAATTTGTGATCATGGAATTAGTAATATTACCAGTATTAATATTTTTTCCACGCACATTTACCATTACAATACTTTGAAACATCTCACAAATGAATAGTTGACAACAACTTCCTTCTAATTTCTTCTTTTCATTAAATATATATATATATATATATATATATATATATATATATATAGAGATAGAGAGAGAGAGAGAGAGAGAGAGAGAGAGAGAGAAGATGTAAATTTGTTATCTTAGTATCACTACTTTACCATAAACCTGGTTATAGATAGTAAAGAAAACATACTTCAGAAATGTTTTTACTGTAAATATACTGTAAATATATTTGATAACATTAAATGTGTTATTTAACAACACTGAATAATCAGAAGTTAATTTTAATTTCATTGGCTGAGCTTCACTTCCTTTAAGGCTTAATTAGGGGTTTGATAGAGCGTGTTTTTTAAAAAAAATCATTTGACCCTTATAGGTTTTTATTTTTAGTGTAAATTTACATAAATCTGTTCAGTGAGACCTCTGAAACTATAACATGTTGAATGAAAACCTTTGAAAATCCCACAGCCTTCATGTCTAGTGTGATTTTTGCTGTCACTAACTTCCTGTTGTAGGCCAGCTGAAAAGGCAAACTGTGAAAAAACACAGCGACATCTAGTGGAATTTTTTAGCATCACAAACCTAAATCAAATGGTAGAGATGGCTCAGTTAAGTTGAGCTGCATACAACACATTTTTCATTTACATACTGATCCAAAATGTGTTTTACCAAGTGCTCAAGCAGGACATTAAAGTTTCAATTATTTGATTTGTTTCAGACTAAATCCATTTGTGCAACAGTAAATCATAACAAGATGACATATTTTAAAAATGCAATCCAGTCCAAAGCACATGAGTGCCCTCCAAAAAACAAAAAACAAAAAAAAACAAAAAACCAACAACACAGCGTTGACATCCAGCCCCTGTCTCCTCTCATATCTTCAAAATATTGCAGAGAAGCATTTTACTGCACTGGTTGGGAGACACCAACGCTGGGTTACACCTCACTGCAGCAGAGAGGCAAACTATGACACACACACAAAAACACACATGCATTGCATAAGTACATGCACATACAGACACACACTCCAGGGATCAATATTGATTAATGCAGGTCTTGCTCTCAACACAGTAGGCAGTAGGCCTGCTCTCTGAACAACCAGTGATTTTGCCTTTGCGCTCGTGTGTGTGCATAAGAGGGACAGCGATGGGAATGGAGATAGAGGGAATAGTGTGACCGCCGGATCAGGTTTCTGCCGACGAGCATGCACCTATGTTTTTCCACAGTGTGAGGGCTGTTAGCTTGGCGGTGCTAAAAGATGGTGTCACACAGATCCAGAGTGCCTCACTAAATGTTTAATGTGGCATGAGGGGGAGGCCATCGGAGGACAGGCGGGTGGGGCTGGAGGGAGCCATAGAGCTTGAGAGTTAGAGGCCCTGTGTGTCTGTGTGTGTGTGTGTGTGTGTGTGTGTGTGTGTGTGTGTGTGTGTGTGTGTGTGTGTGTGTGTGTGTGGCTGCCTGCTCAGCAATGTGGCTCAGAGGTGGGACAGTGAAAAAAAAAACAGCACATAGACGCTGTCAGAGAGGAAAAAGAGAGCAAAATGGTGATTTCACTTGAAAATCTTTGTGTGTGGTTGTCAGCGTGGGGAGCACAAAGCTGAAAAAGTTCAAATATCACGAGGCCATATCTGCGAGTGCAGCCTGATGAATCCGCGATGGAGAGCTGGGAAAGGAGGCCAACATTCGTGTGTGTTTGTGTGTGTGTGTGTGTGTGTATATATGGAAGACAAATGAGCACTGCAACGTAGGCTACTAGCCCTCTCCTGCCCTCCTTTTCCTACGTGCTAACCCTGCTGCCTCTCCTCCTCTTCCTCCACCTCCTCAGCCTCCACAGAAGTTATATAATGGTGAACTCCTCAGCCTTTGTTATCTCACACCAACCACACACTACGCCTTGCCCGCTTGATGAGAGACAGAGGAGCAGAGGAGGGAAGAGGAGTGAGAGCACGGGAGGCCGAGAGAAGAGAAAGTAGGATGGTTTCAGCTGAAATCGGCATTCAGTGAGGGAAAGAAAGAAAGTCTGTGTGCCATTTTCCGTATTGTAGTATTATTATTGGAGTATTATTACAGTCATTCTCCACTATGCACTTAATGTGTGCGTAACTCCAGTCCTCGCTCAGATGACTCAAGACCACCAGCTGACTCTAGATTTACACGAGAGATAATTCCAGCCCCTTAATGTCGACTTGTCTCGTAATATTGCAATGGAAAAGGTACATGAGGATGGCAGCTATGCATGTTGACATTAGTCAGTGTACCCGTGCCACCCTGCTGTGAAAAACACACTCAGCACTATCGAGTACGTTGATGTTTTTGCACCTTGCAATGTGTTCTCTGACTGTGAAAGCTGATGACGAGATAATTATGGTCACAGGGTTTTTTAGCCGTATTTAGAACTTGAGTAGTGCTTTAATGGAGGCGTCTTCACATGGATGGATTACTAGAGGTGCGCACAGGGCTCAGGGGTCCAGAGTGCCAGGGGCCCTCCTCGTCACTTGCAAAATGGCACACAAATTAACGCCTACCACGTTAAAAAGACACAAAGTGACACAAAGAGACACAGAGAGACCCCAAATAGATGTAAAGGAACACCAAAGAGACACAAAATGACTACAAAAATATGCAAAGGGACCACAAAGAGACACAAAAAACAACCAAAAAAGACACAAATATACCTCAGACTGGCACAAAGAGATGCAAGGGACCAAAAAAAAAGACATAAATGACTATAAATACATGCAAAGGAACTCAAAATAGTTCACTTCAAAGAGACAATAACGGTGACAAAGCGATGCAAAGGAACCAGGAAGAGACGCAAAACAACCACAAAGAGAGACACTAAATGACAAAAAAAAAAAGACAAAATCCTCAAATGGACACAAAAGGACTGCAAAGAGACACAAATATACCCTAAAGAAATACAACCACAAAGAGATGCAAAGTACAGATGTCTTATTGGTACAACATGTAGATGTCTTTTCTGGACACTGTATAGATGTCTTTTCTGGACATTTGCAAGAAATTCTGCAACTATTTTTACATTTTTAGAAAATGTATTGCGTTTGTGGAATGATTACATTAAAAACTGCAGATTACTTTTGTGGGCGTTACATACACCCATGGTCTTGCATTGTGTGTATGTTTGACTGCATAAATTCTGACTGCAAGCAGAAAAGAAAACTTATGTCGCATTTTGCAGTAGAATCAGCAGTCGAGAGAATCTCTGCAGCACCATGATACTTGTGTTTTTGCAGCTGCAGCTTGCAGCCATACACCCATGCAGAATTTATGCGTAAAATTTCATGCCTTCTTGGAGCTAAAACAGTCCTGTGGTTTGATCTGCACTACCAAAATATCACGTTTCTGTTTGCAGCAGACTCCCGTGGCTAACTGAAGCTCTGCCTGTATCCAGAATAGACTAATTGTGAAATCAGAGCGTCAGTAGCTGTGATACATTTAGGCATGGCTTTTTTCCCTTTTATTGTGACTAATGAGGGTGAATATGCCATCTGTTACATCATCACAACTGAGAGAGTGGACGTGGCCAAGAGAGCTGAGTCATGACACTCCTGTTCTGCACTGCTTTGGAGAAATAATCTGACTGGAGGGGGGGGTGAATGAGTAACGCTTTTTCCTCCTTCAATAGATGTTGTCGTGATGCCCCGGAGCAATAAGCTGTTGACCTCCAACTGCTCAGTTGTCGACGGTCGTGGTCGCGTTGGACAGCACCCGGGCATCAGTGTGTGGCGGTGTAAGCAGGGTGAAAAGCAGGGTGTTGCTGATGAAATGCCAGTGTGCTCGGTCAGCTTGGCCAGGATAAATAAATAATGGTGCGTTTTTGAACATCACAGCAAAAA
>NC_056481.1:8164198-8176698 GCF_008729295.1 Plectropomus leopardus
ATTACGTGAAAATTACTTCATAGCTAATTGTGAAGAAGCTACCTTTGGACGCAAATGCTAGAGTTACATTTGCAAAGAGCAAAAAACAAGTGTTTCTTGGTGAATACATGATTATACAAATAACAAAGTCATCTGTTTGAAGTTAATAATCATGGGGTTAAGGCAAATATCAAGTTAATAAACAACTTCTTGGGTTACGGCTTGTGAGTTCAAAACGCATCAGGCACACAACACTGTGTGTGACGCAGAGCGTAAGGCTCCGCCTCCAAGCAAAACCACATTTTTTTAGAGAGTCCCTTGTGCTTTGCTGATTTTTGATTTCTTTTCCAGGCTCTGTTGTTTCCTCAGAGGTGATGGAAGCTCTGGATTATGATACCTTAGACAACTGTGCTGCTCTGCCGCCCAGCAGTGAGTACTTCTAATTTCTATCTGGCTGTGATCATGGATGGATGAAGACAACTGGACACAGGAACAATGTTGGACTTAAAGCCAATTTGACATTGAGGTCAAAAGGTGGAATTAAAGCTTCTGGGTTCATCATGTGATGCCAAGGAGTTGACTTGTTGACTCCATATTTTGTAGGGGCATCAACGTTCTAGTTCAAACATATAAATGGCCCTTTTTTTAATTCATTATATCATTAAAGTAGTTAAATTCACTATGAGGCTGGTTCCAAAAGCAGGTTAATCCCCACAGACCCCCGTGTTAAAATGCACGACTTTACAGCAGAAATAAACATATATACAGACTGTTTAAAAAACTGACAAATGACAACTGTACGCTGGGGTAATTATGACTAATCCTTGTATATGCAAGTCGAATACATAATATTAAATATTATATACGTATTTGGAATTGGTATAGCATTCCTAATAACATTATTTTTATTGCCAGAGACTTCGCTGTCTCTGTTTAGTTTATTTAAAATATATCACTGTTGTTTTTAAGAGAAAATGATGGAATGAAATATTAATGAGACAAGTTTTTGATAATTATTTTTGGGTAAATTAATTGTAATATTAAAATAGTAATTAAAAAGTAATCTTTTGAATATTCTATCAATTAGTTGTTAGTCGTTTAATAGAAAAAATAATTGTTAAATTAACTGAGAAAATGAGGCGCAGTACTAACCGGACTGTAGCGTAATAAATTGCCGTGAGCTGTTTATTCACCACTTCTAAGCAGATGGCAAGAAATAAACTCTCTTAAAGTCTCATTTCCTCTGGGAAGCTGCCTTTGTGTCTGCAGCTACCTGAACAGGAGAGCAGCTAACCTGCAGCAAAATTTAGGGACCAAGAGGAGCAGAGTGTATAGCAGTGCAGTGTGGGAACAGTTTATTTGCTGTGAATAAATGTTACAACTCCTCAAGACCACAGCAAATTCTCATGTTTCTGTGCCACCTGCTGATGAAAGTGAAGAGGATTAGCTCTGAAGTTAGTGAGCAAAGTTAGACTCACATTGGAAACTGACCAGGCTCCCTTAAGGTGGACTGTTAAGGTGGACCACCTATTCTGGTTGTGGTGACAATCTCAGGCAGTCCTAAACAGATAATAAAGAAATATGCAGCTGCAGAGAGATTACGTGAATTTGGTAATCGTGTTTTGTAATTCATATTTATATATTTTAGTACATTTTAATAACATTTGTTCATATTGTTTCAGTTTCAAGTTTAAGTTTACCTTTGCAATAACGAAGCCGTTCATTCACGTCATTGACCGTCGTTAAGTGCTTTATTTTGGGAAGAAGTTTGGTACTGGTATCATCCAGGCACTGAGAAAAAAAACAGCCACAATACCTCACTCTATTCAGTAGGTCAGCAAAGGCTTAATTATCTTGTGCAGATAAAAACAGTATCTTGATGGAATTAATTTTTTTGGTTTTAGGTCAAGGCTGTTCCAGTAATTTGATGGCAAGCCACCAGCTCTTGTGCTGTACGTCTGAAGGGACATCTCTGGAAACAGCCACACTCTCCGACAAAACTACAGTTGGGGACTTCTTCAACAGTCTGTCGGAAGTGATGGACAGGTGACAAAATTCGTGTGTGTGTGTGTGTGTGTGTGTGTGTAATATCGCTCCCACGTCCGGAGATGGAAATCCACAGGTTTGGAGTTTGAGTTCTTGTGAAATACACCTGAACAGAGCTCCAGTGGATCCTTAAGAAGTCTTAAAAGACATGAAATTAATTAATCTAAAAATAAATGGTGTTAAATTGACTTAAATTAATCATTCAGAAGTCTTAAAAATGCTCAGACATGGGAAGTTGGATTTTATCTACGTGCGCTAGTAGTAGTTTTTATTTTTTTTACATTACATCGTAAAATCTCAAAATGTTTGGAAATATGTTTTGTTTTTGTTTTTTTGTTAAATAATGTAACGACTTTCTTTTCTTAAACTTGTCATGATGGGTATCCAATCAGTGGAAAACTGTCCAGAAATACCAGAAATGTCCCACTTCTGTAGTGAAATAGATACTTTTATGACTATATATGTTCATTGTCTTCCTCTGTAAAAAGGGTTTTTCTTTCAACATTTGACAGTGATAATGTAGCATTTTACAAAAGTTCATGTTTGTGTTAATTAAAATGATCCCTTCATTTTCAGTCATTAGATAATTTGTCTTGAACAGAATTTCAAGTGGCATTAAAAAGTCTTTTATCAACCTGGCCTGAAGCTGAAGAAACCCTATCTGAAAGCAGCATGAGGAAAAGTGATGTCGCTTCACGTTTCAAAGGGTTCATTAATGGGATTCTCATCACGGCGCTCTCATGTCTTTGTTTCTCAGGTATAAATTCCCTCCAAACATGATCTATAATGTTGCTGGAATGGGATTCACAACAAACCAGACACCAAAGCAGGTCGTGGCAGTAAGCGGGAAGACGGAAGTGGGCGTCATCAGACCGGCTGAAAGAGGAAAAGGTGTGTCTGTGGTCTGTGCGGTCAATGCCACCGGGAATGCAGCCCCTCCCATGTTTATCTTCCCAGGGACTGAATACAGCGACCACTTCATCACAGGAGCACCTCCGGGATCAGCTGGTACCGCCACCCCATCGGGTCAGATCAATGAGAACGCCTTTGTCGAGGTCCTTGAACATCTGGTTCGGCACACCAACTGCTCCTCTTACCGCCCCATGCTGCTAGTCCTTCAGGCCAGGATGTCACAGAGGGCGTGGGATATCGCAAAAGAAAAGGGTATTATTATGCTTCCAATTCCACCCCGCACGTCCCATCGCCTGCAGCCTCTGCACAAGACCGTTTTTGGTTCGTTTAAGAACTTTTACCGCAGAGCTCTTGATGGTTGGTACAAATCTAACCCAGGTAAAACACCCAGCATATACCAGATCCCTGGATGTGTGAATGAGGCTTTCATGTCAGCCATGACACCACGAAATATCTGCTCCGGGTTCAAGTCTACAGGGATTTCCCCTTTCAACAGGGATATTTATTCTGATGCAGATCTTGAACCGTACATGCTGTCAGACAGGCCAAACCCTGAGCTGCAGTCTGCAGGTGATCTACCTGCAGTTTCAGCCTCCGTCTCTGCATGTGCACCACCAAGTGGCACAGATTCGCACTCCAGCCACGCTGGATATACGTCTGCTACTAAAATTCTACCCTTACCCAAAAGTCAGCAGCTCTTGGCACAAACAAGGCAAAGGCATGTGATGACAAGAAACCAGATTGGTACACCTTGTCGCAGTGCTGGACCTGAAACAATCAGCACCCTACACAAGCCCCCCCAACAATCCCCCCTCAAAAAAATATTATTACTCTTATCATTATTATCTCTTATATTCATAGTATTTATTATTCAAAGGGGCTAATGAGAAATCAACACTGATAAACAACTAAGCTAACAATCAATAGCAATAAACACTGCCAACAGAAATCAAATTCATTCCAGACTTAAAATCTTTTACAGCACTTTATGGTTAAGTGCGGCTAAAAGCAAACCTGTGTGCTGTGCACACTTATGCACTTCGGCTTATTTGACTGAAAAATTCCAGGAAGTATTAGTGTAATTTGGTAATTATACTGCAATGTTTGTATTATGATATATGTATTTTATTGTGTTTTGATGTTTAAAACTCGTTATTTTGACAACACTGCCGGTCTGTATGTAAAAACCCAACGAGGGAGAGTTGACAGTTAGCAACAGCTATAATCTGTAATACAACAGTCTCATACTCTGTACTAGAACTATGTTCAGATGCATTGTCCCTGTCAAATAAATACATTTTAATTCAATAAAAGAGCAATATATGCAACACAGTATGTGGCTTTTGCTTTTTCTTTTTCTGTCACTCAAGTGCTCTCCCCATAACACTCCACGATTTTTTTGTTAGTTTCTTTAGAGTCCTTTAGTCCACAGTTTAAAGGTTTAAAACTGTAATCTGTAATGTTAAGCTGTCAGACAAATGCAGTAGAGCAAAAAATTCAATATTTATCTCTGAGATGGACTGGAGTGTAAGTATAAAGTTGATAAATACTTAAATAGAGTACAAGAAGGCCTACCTGGAATTTGTACTTAAGTACAGTACTTGAGTAAATGCACTTTGTTTATTCCAACAGTGGATATACTGCATAACAAGATCAATGTACCATTTTACAAGAAAGCACAGCAGGTTTTTGAAAATGAACTTCATTTTTGAGTAAATGAAACTGTTTTAAGGGCTGCGGTTTATTCAAGAATCACCAACTTCCTGTTTTCTTCACCATCACCCAGGAAGGAAGCAAGACACTTTTTTTTTGCATGTCCAAAAACTTCTGCATACACGCTGACGCTGTCAGTGTGTGAATCAGTTGCCGATCATAGTTGTTATTGAAGAAGGTAAGAATTTATTTTAGCTTTTGACCTACTGAATATTTGCCTTGACTGACCACAGTCATTCTGTATGTAAAAATGTTTTTAAATGTTTTTGTTGCACAGGAAAGTCTGTCTCATGTCCAAGGACAAATATGAAGACTGCTGATGAGGAGCAAAAGAGCATTGCTAATAAAACAGACAATGCCGCTCGAGGTAAGGATGACAAATTAGGAATTAAAACTTTCTGTGGCAAAAAATTGGACCAAAAGTCATGAAAATAATTAAAGTGTGCAAGGAGAATCCCAGTTCTAGAGCTACAGTATGTGATTTGGCTGAAAAATAAATGACTTAAGTTCTCCAGTGATTCTTTGCTTCTCTGCATTTTTGTAAAAAACTGCTGAAACTGAGTTTTGTTGTTCCCCTCAGAGTTAGTTCCCACTATTCAGGCTGCGGTTCATCATTTCCAACCCAGCTACAGCGCTCAGAGCGGAGGCAATGTGGTCGCTCCCTCCATCATTGGTTCTAGCATCGGCAACATAAGCATCAGTATCATCTCAACAGGCCAAGGTAGATAAATAAACATGGGTAAATAAACACAGGTTTGGGCTTTGCTGATCTTTTTCCGTCTTTGGCAGGGTCTGTTGTCTCCTCAGAAGAAACCTTGAAGTCTGCAGACAGCTGTGGTGCTCTACAGCCCCAAAGTAAGTACTACCACTTTCAGAAACTTGACATATTTATAGTTTTCATGTGAAATCGAGTCCTCATAGGAACTCCCACCTGAAGGGCAAGACAATGCTTTTTGCCGCTACTTGCCGTTAAGTTACTGCTAAATTTGTGTTTTTATGAATCGTGTCCCAGAAAGAAAACCCAGAGGAGTAGATTCTGGATTTGTGCAGTTAGTTGCAAAGAATAGCAACCATCAGATACACGTCCAGCCATCTATCCATTTTCTACCGCTTATCTGCTCAGATACACGTCTTTGCAGAATTTTCTTTGTTTGTCAAAGATAAGTTCAAGAAAACAGAGTATTTTACTTATGGTAGTTTTACTCATATCATTGTATGAATGTTCTGATATGGTTCGTTTTCGTTAACTCCAGTGGCCTTGAAGAGTTAACATTATACTTGTTGATGTCAGCTAATTAACACGCACCTTTGTTTTGACACTCGGTACATGATATTAGAAAAAGTCAAATTATTGAGTCCGACTAAAACCGGACTTAAAAAACACATGTAAACATGTTATTCCAAGAAAGAAAGCCGGGAAAAACAAACAAAAAAAATGTATATAATAATAAGGTACCAAGTAAAGTGAAGAGTAGGCCTGCGTATAAAATCTACAGCGCCGTTTGACGTGCAACCTGTTTGCTGCTTGCTAACATTTTTGTTATGAGACATAATAGATCAACTGGAACAAGGTCCAATAGAAACTAGGTACAAGGGAGCATATCGCCACCTACTATGGCAGAGTCAAACATACTTCCCTCAATAAAACAATTCTACCCCAGTGCTTTTATACTGGGACAAGAACAGCAGTCCAATTTATCGAGCTATGAGCTGCAGCTCAACTTAACTGTGAATATAAACGTACTTACTGAAGAATTTCTTGGCTTTCACCTCCAAATTGCAGCATTACTGATCCAGCCAGACTAAAAATACATACTTCTGTCTGTACTTTTGTACGCTTTCATCCTGGCGGTAGTGTAAGGAGGGGATTCTCCACAAGATAGATGTGAACGTCACGTAGTTTAGCTCTAGCAGGAACTTGGTTGTTTTAAGTCACTGAAATACTTCAGCGGGTGCTGTTAATGGATTGCAAGTCCCCAAAAATTGTAGTGTTCACATATCTTTGTTTTTTTTTCTTCTTTGGAAAGATGATCCAAATATTTATAGCTTTGAACAGATGGAAATTTGACTAGTTTGTGCTGCAATTTGGTGGAGTTTCCACGATTGGCCGCCATGTTGGAACATTGTTTTGCCCTCCAGAGCTCTGCATCAGTCACATGACTGAAAACTATGAATTGACACCTTGATTATTAAGGAATATGAAAACAAACTCCTTTTGCTGTATTTTCTTCTTCAGACAATAAGATCACAGAATGTCAAGAGAAAATGAAAGCTACTCTGAAGAGGAACTTCAGCCATTTGCTCGAGGGGATGACGATGGACTCAAACAAGATACCTCTCAATAAGATCTACACAGAGCTCTACATCACTGAGGGAGGAAGCGGGGAAGTCAATAAGGAGCATGAGGTGAGACAGATTGAGACGGCATCCAGGATACATGAGTTCCAAGAGAAATCAATCCACTGCAATCAACTCTTTGCTCCTCGACTGGGGCGAGACTGCCGCGTAAGAACTGTGATCACGCGGGGAGTCGCTGGCATCGGAAAAACTGTATCAGCCAATAAATTTGCGTTAGACTGGGCTGAGGAAAGAGCCAACACAAACCTGGCATTTGTATTCCCGCTCTCATTTCGAGAGTTGAATCTGATGAGAAAGGCAATTATAAGTCTGGTGGATCTTCTCAGCGTTTTTTTCCCGGAAACAAAAGACACGGGAATCTTCACTACTGGTAAAAACAAAATGCTCTTCATCCTGGATGGTCTGGACGAGAGCCGCTTGTCTCTGGACTTCCACAAAAGCGAAATACTGTCCGATGTGACGCAGCCAACCACGATTGCAGTGATACTGACCAACCTCATCAGGGGTAGACTGCTTCCTTTGGCTCTTGTTTGGATAACATCTCGCCCTGTGGCTTCCAGTCAGATCCCGCTGGAGTACATTGATCTAGTGACCGAGGTGCGAGGGTTTAACAACCCTCAGAAAGACGAGTACTTCAGGAGAAAAATCAGTGATGTGAGCTTAGCAAATAAGTTGATCGCACATGTGAAATCCTACAGGAGTCTTTACATCATGTGCCACATACCTGTGTTCTGCTGCATGGCGGCAAGTGTCTTTGAGAAGAAGTTGCAGACGACAGACAGTAAAGACACACCAAAGTCCCTCACGCAGATGTACATACACTTTGTGTCCTTGTATGTGGAGAATATGAAGAAGAGGCTGCCCGGGAGAAGAGAGTCAAACGCCGAATGCATAAGAGCTAACCTCCTCTCGTTGGGTCAGCTGGCCTTCAAAGAGCTCGAGAAGGGCCACTTGATCTTCTATGAGAGCGACCTCATCCTCAATGGTATAAAAGTCACTCAGGCGTCCATGTTCTCAGGAATCTACACACAGATCTTCCACGAGGAGCTGACACTGTGCAAGGAGAAGATGTTCTCCTTTGTGCATCTGAGCGTCCAGGAATTCTTCGCTGCGCTGTACGTCTACCTAAAGTTCAACAACGACAACCTCAACGTCCTGGTCAAGAAGTCGTCTGCTTCAAGACGTTTCCTTTCCAGGGATTCATCAGAGCTCATCCTCTACAAGGAAGCGGTACAAAAGACTTTGCAGTCCGACAATGGACATTTTGACATCTTTCTGCGCTTCCTTTTGGGTCTGTCTCTGGAATCCAATCAGACTCTGATGAAACATCTAATGACCAGCAACAGAACAAACCCAAAAACAAGAACAGAGATCATTAAACACCTAAAAGAGAAGATCAAGGAAAATTTGTCCCCAGACAGATGCGTAAATCTCTTTCACTGTCTGAATGAGCTGAACGACCACTCTCTCGTGGAGGAGATTCAGAGCTTCCTCAAATCGGGCAGTCTTAACAAGACCAAACTTTCTTCTGCGCAGTGGGCCTCTCTGGTCTTTGTTTTACTGACATCAGAAGAAGAGCTGAGTGTGTTTGATCTGAGCAACTACAGCAGGTCAGAAGAAGGTCTTAGGAGGATGCTGCCCGTGGTGAAAACAGCCCAAGTGGTAAAGTAAGTGCTGTCTAAACTTTTAGTGTACATAAGGTGCCAAACTGCATAAAACAGCATCAAAATAGAGCTTGTTCATCAAAAAAGTGCCAGTGGAGGACTGCCTGCACCCCTCAACAGAGGTGGTATCTAAACTCCTAAATTCTCTCTCAAACTGTCTTTCTTCCTGCAGTGTAAATGCATTGGTATTCTCACCGTGGCCTGCTGTAAAATCTTGGCGACTGGCATCAGCTCATCCCAGATTAGAGAGCTGGACCTGGGCAACAACAACCTGACAGATGCAGGAATAACGCTGCTCTCTGGAGGACTGAAGAACAGCAAACTGGTGACACTCAGGTCAGAACCTTACCAGAATCTTTTCTTTGAAACCTGGATCGACATCAGTTTTCTTGTGCTGCATCCCGATGACTTTAACAAGCTATTTAAGCCTTTGATACCTGAACAAACTGGTTTCTTCCAAAAACACGGGGGAAAAGGCAATAGGCAACTTTGCAAACAAAACAAAAAAGTTCGACAAATTGCAAGAAACTCATAAGAGGTGTCAAGAACATTCCCTGAAAATTAGGGGAATTTTAAAAAATAATTGAATATACAGAAATATATATATAATTATAATGATTATAATTATATTTCAAATTATGTTTCAAAAAATGTACACTTTTTAAAAATTATTTTTTAACTTTTTTGTGTGTGTGTGTGTTTATGTAATTGTTTTTACTTTTCTTATTTTCTGGTATTTTCTGGTATTTTCTTTTGTCAAGTAAAGTCCCCTCTTACCTTTTTGTCATGTTTTTGAAAGAAATCTAATCAATTTTCTTAGGTTTTCAAAGGGTTAGAAAAAGATGTTTTTATGAACAATTTTCTGTATTTTCTGTGTGTTTAGACTGAAAAGCTGCAACCTGACAGAGCACAGCGCCGATGCCCTGGCCTCAGTCATCAGCTCAGCCTCCTGTCAGCTCACAGTCTTGGACCTGTCTGACAATGACTTTCAGGACGTAGGAGTCAAAAAGCTCTCTGGTGGACTGGGGAGTCCTGATTGTAAACTGGAAAAACTCACGTGAGTGTCCTGAGTGAAATTTCATGCCAGATTAATTATTTAACAGCGGGATACAGTACAGCAGTGATACTCAACTAACAGCCTGCAGGCGAAATCTGGCCCTTGATATGGTGACCCAGTGACCCCACAACACTTTTCTAATTCACAATAAAATAAAGTGGTTCACACTGGGAATTGTTTTTGTACTTTTAGTATACATAAATTGCCAGAAAGCATAAAACAGCATCAAAATAGAGCTTTCATATTAAAATAAAATGCCAGTGGAGGATCATTCACACCCCAACAGAGGTCCAAGCTAAGGCTATGTCCTAAAATCCTTGAAAAGTCCAAGATATGTGCTAAAATCCTAGAAATGTGTTAAAATTCTAAGAAAGTGCTTAAGTCCCAGAAATGTGCTAACATTTAAGAAATGTGCTAAAATCCAGAAAATGTCCTTCAATACTAAAAATGTTCTAAAAATCTGAGAAATGTCCTAAAATCTGAGAAATGTCCTAAAATCTGAGAAATGTCCTAAAATCCAGAATTTATCCTTAAATCCTAAAAACATCCTAAATACCATCAAATGTTAAAATCCCATAAACATGTATGGGGCTGCTGTGACTGGCCCCTGGCCCCCAAGACAAGCAAGCTGTGTGTCCCTGCAGTACGGAGCCAAACATGCAAATTCAGTTGCTGCTGTCTTGGAGATCAGGTGGATAAAATGCCTTTTGTGTCTGTTTTGAAGTTTGTCCCTGTGCAGAGTGATGGAGGAAGGCTGCATTTTCTTGGCATCTGCTTTGAACTCATCTCGTCTCAAAGAGCTCGACCTGAGCTACAACCACCCAGGAGCCTCCGGCCTGCAGCTGCTGTCCGCTCTGCAGAACGACCCACGATGCAGCCTGCAGACACTCAGGTAGGGCCGTGGCGACTAGAGCCCAAAATTAACATATCACAGATACAGTTGTATTAGCTAATACTGATAAGTAATAAGATGCTGCAGTATAGAAATACCAAAGACACACAACACTGTGGTTTGTCTATTAAAGCACTGACCAGTTTTTTTTTCAACTTTAACCCTTTGAAACTTGGATCAACATCAGTTTTCATGTGTTGTGTTCAGACGCCTTTTACAAGCATTTAAAACTTTGCAATGTGGCCAAACTGCTTTGATTTATTTCAAGAAAAAGTAGACGGTGACAGGAAAATGACCTAAAAAATAGCTGAAAAAAAAGAAAAAAATAACAACGGAAAAGTACCAATTTACTGGAGCATTTTTTGAAAATTAAAAACACGTCCTCTCCTTTTTCATTTTCAAAATGTCAAAGAATGTGCATTCTTGAAGATGAAAATTAAAATGCAAATTGGCCGATTGAATTTTGATTCTATTCATAAATCAAGTGATACACCCATATTCTGAAATGTAAAAATCATTTCTGTCATTGCATTTTCATTTTCAGATTTGCTTTTCCATTTAAATTACATAAGAATATGCTTAAACTTTGCAGTTCAAAACAAGCAATAATAACGACATCCACTAAATGAACAGATCGACGTTCTTTGTGACAGCAGCGCCAACAATAATACTACCACCTGTGAACCTTCAAAAATCATCACAGAAAAGTAAAGTTGAAAAGCTTTCAGTTTCGTTATTTTAATGATAAAAGTCTCAGAAAACAGTTTTTCTGTCATGTTTTAGGGTGGAACAGTGCGGTGAATCCAGGATTCAGCCCGGTCCGAAGAAATGTGAGTAAGCAGCACGTCTCTGTTTTCCTCTAACTCTCATCTCTGCAGCAGAAAGACGGAAAATATTTTTGAAATTGGTGGTACATGATCAGAGAAAAAGGATGCTTTTACTTTTTTAAGAGGTAGAAAACTACAACTACCAGAATGCATCGGACTGGTGACCTAATGCAACCTCGTCCGTTTGACACAACGGCAGCTGGCCGAAACTACAGTCAAACAGGGAGCTAAAACACACGTCTGAAAACATCGGAGACAAGAGACAAGAAATATGCAATCTCCTCCCAGAATCGTGGTTTATGTTTGATCAGCGCTGATTAGTTTTACTGTTTGATCTCCGTTTTTTCAGCCTCCACTTTCACTGTGCAGGAAGCAGTATGGCGCCCACTTCCTGTCCACAAACTCTCGCCATTAGGGTGAAACGGGGCGTTAAAACACGTTTCTGAAGACATTTTAAACAATAAATATGTTGTTTTTGTGGTTATTTTGTCTGTTTTTTTTTTTTTTTTTTAAATTTTGGTCTGTTTCTTTCCTTTGTTGTTATTTTGTCTGTTTTTGTGTGTGTGTATGTGTGTGTGTGTGTGTGTAGGGGGGGTCTGTTTTGTGTGTTTTTTTGGGGTTTTTTTGTCTGTTTTGTCTGAGTTTTTTTTTTGTCTTTCTGTTTTTGTTTTGTGGTTCCACGTTTGCTTTGTTTTGTTAATTGTAAAATGATGTTTGAGTAAAATAACTGTTCAGACTGAATGTGGCACAATAAAACAAGAGAACATTTTAGGTGAGAAATAGGCAGTGCAGTAACATAATCTGGATTAATATTCAATCAGCGCTGCCTAGTTTTACCGTTCGACTGGAGTTTTAGAGAGCGAGAGAGGCGCAGGTTTTCCTCTTGTGTGTCCGTGGTGGTGGGGAATACAGAAAAGCGTAGTACAAATACAGCCTGTCTGAGCAACGGACCCAAAAGCTGGCGAAATTCAGGGAATTATCTCTTTTAAACAGCACTGAGTAACTTTTATACCGACTGCCTTTCTTGATCTGTTTCAACAGACGCAAAAAAA
>NC_056481.1:8181698-8251698 GCF_008729295.1 Plectropomus leopardus
TCTAATGTAGGTAGATGTCCTTCACTCTATTGGGATTCAATCATATAAAAAGTGTTTTGCTATCTGAGGGTCATTAATGCACCCAAAACAGCCTTTCAGTGCTAGTAATACAGACAGTTCACCGACTACAGTCAACACCAGCCGCCTCCGTCACTCACGCAGTCTGTTGCATACATAATTGTTCACTTGTGTATGTACATTACCCTCCCTCGTCAGTTATTTTGCTCCAGCTGTGTCGGAGCAGTAGATTTGAGGCAGAGTAAAGCTCTATTAACATCAGACTCTCTCACGCACACGCTCGCACTAACACACGCACACACAACGAAATCTGCCAGCCGGTCTCTCAGCTGACAGACAGCAAGGAGAGCTTTAGTATATTAGGTTAAAAAAAAAAGAAAAGAAAAAGAGATAAAGCGCTTTCTTTCACAAGGAAGGGTGAACCAGGGGGCGGGGGCGGTGTTCGGGTTACACAGGTGAAGGTGTGTATCTGTGCGCCTAGCTGAGAAGCTGGCGGATCTCCTTGTGCATGTGACACAAGAAGTCCACGTATGACGCTCCCCCGCTGGCGCTCTTGTCCTCGACCAGGAAGTGCCTGAATATCAGCTCGGCTCTGTCTTCCTGTTTCACCACCATCAGCTGCGAAGAGGAAGAGAGAGACGTGTGACGAGGACCGGCTGTCAAAACTTTATGTGTCGGTACAAGAAGGAACAAAAACTGTCAAGCTGGGCTGCAAAAAAAATATTTTTACTTCTGCTGACTCATCATTTTGTTTCTAAAACTTAGCATAGTAAACAATGTTCATCCAAGACATCTACAAATTCCTTATTTGTACTTAACTAACAGCCAAACCAGGCTCCCTACAGCTTAAGGCAAGTCAGATTTAATACTTTTTAAGAGTTTTTATCGCCACTCAAATTAAAATTAAAGACCATTTTTACAATAACCCAAAAATGTAGAACAGAAAAAAAGAAAAACATGAACCGCCATCAATCACTTATTAGTGGCTTTATAGCTTTTGCTTTGTTTTGTTTGTCAAAGCACTTTGTAAACGGTGTTTTTAAAGGTGCTATATAAATAAAGTTATTATTATTATTATTATTATTATTATTATTATTATTATTACAAGTTGGCCATATATTTACTTCAAGGATTTTTTATTTTTATTTTTTAAATGAACAGGACAGAGAAATAACAAAAGGGGGACACAAAGTGTTTGGACTTTAAGTCACCGCAGACATAATGCGGAAAAGAGAAAAAGTACCTTCATGTATCGTGATCGCTGCGCTCTGGAGGATTCGATGATCTCTCTGAGTCTCTGAGATAAGGGGTTATCCAGCACTGGCAGACTTGACTGAAACGAAGAGCAGTCACACCCACAGATTATAAAAAAAAAGTTACAAATAATGCTGCAAAAATATATAAAGCAGTACTGATATTAGGACTATTAAAGGTGACGGAGGGAAAAAAGCAGAAAACATCTGAGGAATAAAGTGTGGTATACTAAAGAACAGCTGCGACTTGTTGTTTGACTTATTATTTGGACGGCCGTCCCTCGTAAACACATTGACCTGCAGGCAGAGGGTCGGTCAGTCAGCTACGGTCTACAAGCACAACACGGAGGCGGATCTGGTTCCTCTCACCAAGCTCGGGTCGATCTGGCTGAAGCTCGGCGTGCCGAAGATGTTGAGCAGCAGCTCCTGCTGAGCGCTGGCTCCCACCCACAGGAAGAGGTGGAGTCCCGTCTCCAGGAGGTAAACTCCGCCTTTAGACAGCCTTTCCTCCGAGTCCCTCACCGCCACCGGCAGCGACCCGCTTTCCAACTTCACCTAGAGGAAACGATAATAGATGAATGTGTTAGCGCTGCCATCTACTGGACAAACACTTGGCTGCACAAGTGCTTCTTTTTACTCCCCTGCGAACATCACTCCTGTTTAAACGGCAAAGATGAACACAAACTTAAAGCACAATCTGAAAATGTATCACAAGGCAGCTGAGGAGCTTTTAAAACACCACACTCAACATCCGTGTGAGAAGTTAAACAAATACAACGAAGGGTTTGTGTAACACAACGCCTCTTTGCAGAGATAAAACTTAAAATCTTTCCCACTTTCTTTAGAAGATTTTCAAGAGAAACATCAACTTTCAGGACTTTAGAGGCTCTGTACGAAAACATAAATGATACATAACGCTATAATGTGTAAATGTACATAAGAAAAATAACAATGAAATATATTAAAAGTAAAATTAATAATCTAAAATGGTTTTCTTATATGGTGATGTCTAGAAATAATCTAAATTGAATAATCTGAACTAATAAAGTGTATTTTCAGCTTCAGACTAATAAAAAAATCCTTATGATGGTCTTTTCTTATTCACAGTTTTAACACTAGAGTGTGCAAAAGCTTGCAGCTTTTACCTCGCGACGACACTATTGTAGGGGATCAAAATAAGGTGTAGAGACGTGAGCGCGGGCCCAGTCTCAGACTGTACTCGGACACACGGCAGAGCTGATTCAGTCCACAACGCTGCAGACTTTGCACGTGAGAATCACACACAGTGTCGCTGTGATGGAGGACGTTCAAAAGCATCATCATCAAAAACAGCCCTCTGTCTGCTTCTTTGTTCTGTCAGAGCATTAATATGCAGATTTATTTTCATCTGGTTTTGACAAACAGTTTTATTAATAACACGCAGGCTGTAATCATGACGAGTAAGACAGCGGCAAACACTTTTAACGCTTTTATGAAACTTTAGATCAGTTGTGAGCCCTGGCCCTTTGATGATCACAGAAATGCCTCTGCCCGTAGAAAACAGGGCCAACTTTCTCTCACAGTTTACCTCCACGTCTGTGAAAACATGGATGCTTCACACACATCTTCCCCCGGCAGCGCAGGAGATCTCTACAACCAGTAGTTTGAAGGAGGACGCCCAAGATTAGTGTCCCCGATTCAGTATCCAGCCAAAATGTTTCCCCTTTTGTCTCCGAATTATGATGCTGAATAATGGCCAGAAACATGTTTTTGCAGATCGTACTGGTGTCACAGTTTAGCTGACTTTTGACCTTTTGGATATAAAATGTAATCACTTCATCAAAAATATGTTTTATGAAGTCACAGTAACCTTTCACCATTTATATTCAATGCCACTCAAAGTCGGAGTTCAACCTGACCTCAGCGGTCTGACGTCACACAACAATGGCAGCGTCCACAGAGGCGCGCTTTGTAAATGGTAAGAAATTACTAAAAGGCAACATAAAGTATATTTGCATGTATCAAATTAAAATACATACATCTACTATCAAACATTAAGACCTGCTCTGCACATAAATTCACCAAGTGTAAAAAAAATACATTTACGTTTGGTGTTGTGTGCCTGGAACGCTTTGAAGTCGGAAATTTCAAATGGTAAATTCTGACCTCCGACTTTGAATGACGGCGGCTAAAGAACTGCCTAAAAACCCTCCAGAAGCTTCACAAGTGACATTCTCCAGGCATCATATTAGAGGAAATAATTACATAAACGAAATCTGTGCACATCTGTTGACTGTGACTTCGGTGGAAATTGGTACTGGGCCAAATAATTCAGGAAGATGAACTCTCTTTTTTCATAACTGAGATGCTGCACCATCCAACAGTTGAGGTGATGAGAGGAGACCTCTGTGATGCTGTTTGTGTGCGCTCACCAGTGGCAGCAGGCGGGGGTAGAAGAAGACGTGGCTCTCCGTGACGTCCATGCAGCTGATCAGCTGCCTCAGGTACGCCCGGTCGTCCAGCGACACGTCTGCTCCCGGCAGCAGCACGTCGCTCTTCAGCACACAGTTGAGATAGACCGGCAGCAGCTTCATACACTCTGGAAGGATCAGCTGGAAAACACACGCAGGTACGGTTATAAATGTGATGATGTGTAAATATGTGTGAATGCAGAGCTTCAGAACTTGAACACATTGAAGTGAATCAATTGTGCTGTTTACTTTTTAATAAATCTCTGACATTTAGCGCAATGCAAAACGGGATCCTGATCCTGCTAATGTTGCATAACAGCCATATAAATAACTCTGCACTGCTTGTTTTGGTTGTGGTGCACTGCAGTGTAGTTTGTTGGTCTTTTTCTATTTCCACATCGGCCACTTTACTTTATGTAATGTTTGTTTTAAAGTCCTCTTCCACTCAAACAAAAAAAAGTGTTTTTTTCTGTTTCTGTCCCCTAAAATGTGTGACCTTGACTATAATCAGTACGTTTGCATGCACAGTTTAGTCGAGCTACGGTTACAGCTTGATCAGGCCATTTAATTGGACTATTGAACTGATTTATTGACGGAAGTATGTCCAACTCTTCCACGGCAGGTACACGTGTTTTTCCAGCTATAGTCTGTATAACATAAAAATCTGACTTTTTCTAACATCATGTAAGCGTAGTGAATGGTTGTATCTTTGCAAAGTTTGTCACTAAAGAGCCGTTTTCACATTCCTCTGCTGAAGGAGGTGACGTCCGTGCATTTACCTAAAATTTGAGAGCAAAATTTTTGCTGGGCATCTCGATTAGGTGCGTCACTAATACATATATGCCGCTATTCTCTGTTACAGTCCTTCCCCGGCTGCGATGACGACGCAGAGATGCTGAGATAGGAAAGACGAGAAATGCTGACCAATCAGAGCAGACTGGCCTTTTTTCAGGAGGGGGGCTTAAAGAGACTAAAACAGAGCGTCTCTGACAGAGGGCGAACACAAGTGTTCCAGCAGCAACACTGCGAAGTACATAAAGTGCTTTTTTGACTCTAAAAGCATGTAAACAGGTTCTAGTTTGAGCTTGAAAATGATGAATAGGTCCTTTATAAAATATGCCTGGAGGGAGACTTAAACACCTGGTATTCCTCTCAGTGACGGTGCATGAGAAATCTGATATATATATACACAGTGAGCTGAGGGTTTTCAGTACCTGACCAGCTGATGAGGGGCTTGCACAGTTCTTTCGGTAGCAGGCCAAAATCTGAGCGCACTGGTTGACCAGAGTGTCTCTCACCGCCTTAGTGGGGTTGTTCAGGAGGCCTCGGTAAGCTGCAACACACAAAAACAAGAAAATAAGGCGTATAATCCTGAAAGGGAACCAATTACAAACAGCTTTTCATAAAATCAACAGACATCTGCAGCTAACCGTCACATTATCACGTGGATGCTGAGTGATTGACGCCCTGCTTCTAACTTAAAGCTGCAAACATTCACAAAGAGCAGCTGCAGCTCCACTGAAGCCGCTGTGCTTGACAGTATTTTTAGAAAATGTTTTTCATTTCTCCACTCACACCTTATTCTGACTCTTAGAGTAAAACGCTAGATGTGTACATTCGTATGGTTGTCGCTCCTCCGCTCAGAGACACTGAACAGCAGTGAAGCAGATATTCTGCTGTGTAAGCTCGTCCTCACCGTATTTGGAGAAGAAGTTGATGATTGTGTCGGTCTCACAGTTGCGGTAGAGGTCAGCCAGCTGCGAGCAGCAGTTGACCGCCATGTTGTGGATGCGGAGACGCCTTTGGCCGCTGCAGCTGGTGTACAGCACGGCGCACTAGAGGTAAACAAAAAACATGCATTTCTTACAAATGAACTGGCTCGGGCAGAGTTGGCAGTTTTTTCAGCTTTACTAAATGCAGCTGTGCATCAGGCTTTCCAGGTTAAAACTGCAATGAAGGCAGAACCTTCAAAAATGACTGGTGAGTATTTACTGAAGGAGGACAATGTCATTTTCCCCTAACATTTATTGTAGAATTAAACATGACTTTTGATAAGAAAAAGCAAGATAATCTATGTTAAATGTTGAAAAAAAAATCATTTTTAGAGTGGAACACAATGATGCCAATGAACATATAGTATCATAAAACTATCTATTTGGTTTACCGATAAAAGTGGGAAATATCTGGCATTTCTGCACAGTTTTCTGGGCAATTTTGTTTTTCACAACTGCATGTGAGATTCCACGAGTTGAATCATGATTTCCATGATTTTAAGAACATGAATTTATTAAATTATTTTCAGGAAAAAAAGATTAATAAAATCTGACTTCCTGAGCATTTTTTTAAGACTTTTGAAATACTATTTAAGTCAATTTAATACCAATAAAAGCCTTATTTTAAGATGAATGAATTTAATGCCTTTTAAGACTTTTCAAGGATCCGCGGGAGCCCTGGTCACAACGCAAATACAGGCTCAGCCAGTTTGCATCAAATCAAACCAGTTTAAGTTTGTACACAAGAACAGACTGTTAAAATCCGAAATTTACCCAACTCTACTTGCGAGTTGTTATTACAGCCGTCTAATATAAAATTATTCGGATGCCTCGTTAACAGACTGATTGATTTGATGTCAGCGACGTCAGATTAGGTTACCTGAAGTAATCTGACTCACTGGTGTTTTGGAAATATTCAGAGCTAAGGTCATCCTCAAATAGCTGATTTGGAAGCTATAAATTAAAATGTGTTTCCTTCTCCTAAAAGGATTTCTTTGCACACAAAAACATGCACACCTGCATGAGAGCCCCCGACTCCTCGCTGAGTTTGTCATCGTGTTTGAACTCGACCGTGATGGCCTTGTCACAGTCCAGGCCTGCAAGCTCCACATCTGTCGTGTTGCTCATGAAGAAGGAGCCGAAGAAGTCTGTCGCTCGGATACCTGAGAGGAGCGCATTGTCAAGTCAGTTATCTCAGTTTTTTTGTGCGTTTCTTTTTTTTTTTTTTTTTAAAGTATGAGAGCCTCACCTGTGCTGGTTCGCACCCTCATGACGGCATCAAAGCCTACGAGTTTCTGAACATCTCGTCTAAGGTCGTTGAGGAATCGCTCCTTGTCCGACTGAGCCTGGGATAGAAACAACATCACAGGTTATAAATTAAAGTTACATGTTGCGTGCAAATAACACTGAAGCGAAACGGCTACAGGTGCTACAGTGCATCATCAAACTCTGCCTAAATATAATCCACGTCCAAGATCAGAATGACACAGAGAGAAAGACAGCAAGATTTTCTCTCACCTGGAAGTAGGTGTATTTGTAGACAGAACCTCCAGTGGAGACAGGAACCACCCCTAACGTGGCAACGTCCACATACTGGTTGGGGAACAGGAAGAGATCCACGCAACAGCCCTGTGCTACACACTCCTTCGCCAGGTTGTTGTAGAAACTCACCTGGGGCTGAAACAGAGACTGAGGGCGACAGGAGAGGACGGGGAGTCAGTGTGGAGTCTTTTTTGTCCCAAATATATGACAGATATATATAAAGATGCTACATACAACAGACTACAATGTAAAAACACAATACATTTACGTGCTACACTGACATTTACCTTCTCCTTATCTGTCCCAATCAGCTTCTTGTCTTCTCTGTTCTTGAGTTTTCCAGGAGCCTCTGCGATGGGCAGAGATGTGTGGAACACAAACAGCTTCCCTGAGCAGTCTGCAGCCTGAGAAAAAAACCCCACAGAAACATTAAACACATCAGGGCAGGCTTATCAGCAGTACAGAGATGGCGCCATGACGGAGATCAAGCCTGAGTCATTTCTGCAGATTTGTGGTTTCAGAGTCTTACAGAGAGTGATCAACACAGCCCAAAAAATCAGCTCTGCTCTTCCCTCCCTAGAGGAAATTGCAAACTTAGAAATCCTCTCTAGAGCCACAAAAATCTCTCAGGACAGTTGTCACCGGGGACACTCAGGGTGGCAACAGTCAGACGCTACAGATGTCTGAAAACAAGGACTAGCATACTGAGGAATGAATTCTTTCCAACTGCAATAATTGCTTTAAATGAAGCTAAACTCTAATTATGCAGGTCGCACCGCATCATCTACACGAACCATGTCACTGTATCTTTATTTGTTGTTGTGTAAATGTGTTTGTCTTATTGTGATGTTTATGGTGTGGATGCGTTTTTTACTGTGTGTTGAAATAAACGCCTCACTTGAGCAGTGCTCCAATTTTTTTGTATTTTTAGTGCAATGGCAAATAAAGAAATTCTGATTCTGATTTGAGGGTTCACTTGATGATTTTGGCTGCTGACAGATGCAAATTATATCTCAGCAAATGTAAACTTGTCACCTCAGGTGTATTTACAAGAAACATAACATAGCCCTTTCCAAATCAAAATGTTTTGCAAACTTTAAACATCAGGAACTGAAATTCCTAAAATGGTTCCTGGAAAATGTTGTGAGTAAAAGCATTAAATTACAGTAAAAGCATTCAATTACATTACATTAAATTAATTTTGGATTTGGACCTTTATCATCCCCTTTGGCTTAATCCTGTCAGCTTTCAAGTAAAGGTTAAATGCTCCCCAAACAACAACAGAAAAAAAACCTTTAAATTATACCCAACAATATTTTCTTTGAATTTCTGAAAAACAAACAAACAAACAAAAAAAGCACGTGGCTGAAAATGTTTGTCTTCACTTTTCCACTGATCTACAGGTGGTGACATTGAACCAGTAAATACAGCAGCCCCTTTTACACGTTCTGTTCAAGTCAGAAAAATTGCGCTGTTATGTCGTCTTGCCTAGCAGCTAACTCGAAGAAGAACGGCATCCGGAAATCTCCGCAAATTAGGAAAACAAAGAGATTTCGGGAGCTTCTTACATCCTGAGCAGAGGATGAGATTAACCACCATTTAACAGGGACAGTAACTCATTGTTTTGAGTAAAAACTGGGCAAAACTTGTTTTGAGTTTTGTAGTTTTATTTTTAAGAAGAAAAAAAAATCAATTAAAATCATAAATCGGATTTCATTTTAGGCCACGTCGCCCAGCGCCACCTGAAGGATGCACAAAATGTGTCTTTGTGAGTAACACTGGATGTAAACAAAAACACTGTTTGCCATTTAAATACACAGAGAACTTCACAACAAGTGTATCAAGACCTGGAAAGACTTCCCAGACTTGTAACGGTAATATGTGGTTACCTTGAGTGCCTCCAGTCCTGCCTGGATGACGGGTCCAAAGACCGTCTCGGTCTCCCTGGTGTCTGCAAACATCTCTGGGATCTGGTCCAGCAAACTGGAAAACACAAACAGCCAATCAGTTTATCAGACCAATTTGTCTGTTTGTACACACCTCTTATATACATATTAATGTGTGTGTGTTTGTGTGTGTGTCTGGTTTGTGTCTTCTCACCTCTCGATAACTAGCCGGCTCTCACTGACGTTGACCAGGAAGCCGTCGAGCAGGGGCACAAACATGTCTGATACATCCGACACCACCAGCATCTGAGGCTGGGCCAGGCTCGACTTGACGTTGTAGAAGTGCAAAACCTTGTTATAGGTGACGAAACCGACCCGCACCACCGAGTCCATCTCTGGGTTCTCCCTGGACGCACAGAGGATGACATGAGCGTATAAACTGACACACTTTTCCGTCCCTCCTTCCTTCTTTTCCATTTCTGATTCTCTCTCCTTCCTTCCCTCCTCTTTCTCTTCTCTGCTGCAAGCTTTACTTCCTCCTATCCTCTCCTTTATAGCATTTTCCTTTTCTTTTCCATCTTTCCTTTCTCTTCCTTACCGGTTTTCATTTGTCTCCTCCCTCTCTCTTTCCCGGCTCCTTTCCTTCCCTCCCGTGTGTGTTCATGTGTTTGCGTACCTGGGCAGGTAGTCCAGTAGAGTCTTCAGCTCCTGGCAGACGATGTTAACCATGCCGCTCTTCACAGCGTTGTAGGAAACGTCGATAAGGAAGATGAAGGCAGGAGGCTGAGGAATCTTGTTGTTCTGTTAGAGACGATGTGCATAAAGTCAAGCATAGAGACAAGAACTTTATTTCTCATCAGTTATGAAGCATCAGTTTGGTGTATCAATGAAAAAACATACGGGCCTCTCTCCTGAAATTATATCAAATAAAATTAAAATTTCTTTAAACAAAAACAAACAAACAAAAAGAAACACTGTAATTGCTGATTCAGTCTTAGTGTTGGTGTCACAGCTGCAGCACTTTACAAGCTGAGGGAAAACCTGTGTCCAAAATGGCATCTTTTACTTTCTCAATGTCACTAAGAACAAGGCTCCATGGTTAAAATAAATAAATCAATTTAAAAAAAAAAAAAACTCAAAAAAGAAAGAAAAACTGGGGCGCCCATTAGCTCACTTTGCAGAACAGGCGCCCCGTGCACTGAGGCTGTGTCCTTGATGCAGGGGCCACGAGTCTGACTCCAACCTGCAGCCCTTACCTGCATATCATCCCCTTATCTCTCCCTTTTACAAGAGACTAAGACTAAAAAGCCCCCAAAATATCTAAACAAACAAAATATCCCTGAAAACTGCCTGAAAAGATATTGTACACTTACATAATTGCACAACAATAACATAAAAATATACAGGAAACATCTTGAGTTTTAGTTTTTGTCAATTTGGTCAAATTTGTAAACACAACAAGCACGAGGAGGCACGACTATGAGCCTACTGAACTTCTTAAATCTTGTCCCTGACAAATTATAATATGCCAGCTGTGCCACATGCCAGCAGTAAAAGCTGGCTTTAAAAGAGAGATGACAGTCTAATTGGTTAAATTCAAGCTACACCCAAAACACATCTATTTTTTATTCAGGAATTAAATGCATCACAAATTAGCACCATTTACTTAGAATGAGAGGTTGGACACGCCCTGAATACACTTTCAAACATGCGCTATAAATCGTTTTCACAGGGTCATATGAGTTCATTCAGCAAACGGTCAGTTTCCTGCAGAAAGGACCCCTTTTAATCCCAGGACTTACCTTACAGTAATCAACCGTGGCCAGGAACTCGTAGCTGCCCAGCGAGAGCTCCGGCCTGTCGTAGCAGTCCACCCTCTTACCAGTGTGGTCCAGATGCTGGAAGTAATGTGGAGGCACTACAGGAAACGAGCAACACGGACAAATGGATAATATCGGCACACGGAGTTTAATTAAAACGTAATAATAATAATAATTATAAAAAAAAGAATACATGAATGCCAACACAAACTCACCCTCTGTGACGCAGCTGCAGAAGCCACACTGGAAGCGCCGACCGCCCTCTATGAACTGCATGTACGGACACATGTAGGCCTTGCACCGGTTGCAGCGGATTGGACCGCCTTCGCCGTGATCCACCAGGTACGGAGGCGTCTAAAAAGAGATGCAATGAAAGGATTAAGAGAAGACCCCCAAATTCTTTTAGACAGACCAGAAGGAGAACACACATTACGCCAGTTTTTCAAAACTTTACATTGGCTGCCTTTTCTGCATTGATTTCTTTTTTTCTGCATTTTTTTCTTTTATTAGTTTATTTTTATTCATTTATTTATACTTGAGAGTCATTAAGGGAGATCCTCATTTTCAATGGTGGCGAGTGTACATAGCATTTCATAAGCCACCGTACGGCCTCGCACCAGACTACATCTCAGAGATGCTTTCAGTTTATGAACCCTCTGATCTTCTGACTCTTCTTTTTTTGCTTTTCCATGAAGTATAACTGAAACATTTGGTGATTCTGCTTTTAGCAGTGCCTGCTCCATTATGCTCCAAAATGCTGGAGCAGCCCGGCGGAGGATCTGAGAGGAGCTGGAAATATTGATACTTTTAAACATAAACTAAAAATCTTATTAGTTTAGCTTTTATGTAGTGTCTTACAATCAATATTTTTTTGTTTTTTATTCATATTCTATTTTTTTAAGATCCATTTTTGCTTGTTTCATATGTTGTTCTTGTTTTTATTTCTTTAATCTAACCGTAAAGCACCTTGAATTGCATTCTATTTGTTCGAAAAGGTGCAATATAAATAACACTTGATTGAAAGGTTGAATCTCCAATAATCTGGATATCTGAGGCTGACAGACTTGATTCGTACAACTTAGCTACAACGGTGACTTCATCTAAAATCATAATGTAAGCGGGATGACTCAAAAAGGACATAATGTAAAGTAACACTTACACCCTGTTTTATATAAAGTGTCAAAATGATGGAGCGTAAAACTCGTCCAGATGGATATCTGTTTCACATGTGATGAAACAAGGTCATGCAGCCGCTCCTACCTCTGTGATTTCCAGACAGATTATCCCACTGACATTACAAACATCCTGTCATAAAAACAACACTGCAGGCATTTCTCTGAAAATTAATCTTTTTTTTTTTTTTTTTTAAATCAGGATAAGGGTTAAATCAGTCCGACTGTTACAAAATCCCAGTGGAGGATAGAGCTGCACGAACGAGGAGTGGAAAGCAAAGGAGGCTTGTTCAGAATAACACAACTATGGATCTAAACACTTAAACAATAAACAATTTTAATTTATCACAGCCAAGAGGGGAGTACTTAAAGGTCTTGTTTTATTCAACAGTCCAAAGACAAATCTTATTTTTCTTATTCAATCATTATAGGTAAGTGCACAAGTCTTAGGTATATATGTGGTCCTGTTCAGAGGAGGGTTTTTATGTGGGAATTATGGTTACTAGAGTGAGTTAGGTTAATCTAAATTTTTCCAACAGATAAGTACAAGTATAAAGTAAAAAGACAGTTTTAGGTTCAGTGTTTTTTTTTTAAGATATTATTTTGGCTTTTTTCACCTTATTTGATAGGACAGAGTGTACGTGTGAAAGGGGGAGAGAGAGGGGACGACATGCAGCAAAGGGACGAGCCCGGAGTCGAACCCACGACTGCTATGGCAAGGACTCAGCTTCTGTACATGGGGCGCCCGCTCTATCCACAAAGCCGCTGACGCCCAAACAGTGTTAGGTTTAAAGATTTGTTTGAGTATTTAATAACTTTCATAAGGCCTCATATTTATAAAATTGAATTTAGCACCTGCATACACCCTGGCAGCAGCTCTACGTTCGGTCACAAACCTCGAGGTAATATGCTATAAATACTCCACACAAAACTCTCATGACTCGCAACTTATTCCACCATTTGTCAACAAAATCTTGCATATTTTGCATCTTGCTTGACGTCAAAAACGTTTCCTTTTTTGCTTTTAATGGCTTTCAAATTAACACAGTATTTAGCTTAGATGCTATCATGTAATCCCAAGTCCAGATAAGGAAGCAGCCCTGTCTATATATGGCTTACAAAATGTATAATACAGGAGAGAGAGAGAAAAAAGAGAGGAGGGGGCGTCGCTCACCTCATCTGGCGGAAGCGTGGCGAGGGGCTTGATGACGGCGGCCAGAGGCACCTGAGACTGCTTGGCCATATCGGCTGTGCAAGGCATGTTGTAGGCCGTACAGCGAATAAACCTGGGACTGGCATTCCCTGAACACACACACATTAATTTGCCATGAATATCAAAATGTTTACATTTTTCATACATTTCTCACATGGACTTTTCCATTTTTTCTAGAGGGGGGAAGAAATGAGTTAAAGGATAATTCAGTGAGATTTGGGGAGTTAATTCTGAATACTTCTTCAAACGAGAAGCTGTCAGGTGTGAATGTGCTCACAGGAAGTACAACTCACCTTGGTCTTTGACCTGGAAGTTGGTGGTGACCAGCGGTGGGGCCTGACCTCTGACCCCTGTGGTGAATGGCTCGGTGGTCTTAGCCTTGTCATCCTCTATGACCTGGATCTAAAAAGGAGAGAAGGAAACAAAAATATCTTTAAGTCTCACATGTTAACAGCAGAAATACACACAGTTAAGTGCACAGTGCATTGTCCCGTTGTCTCACACAGTCTTAAAGGGGGACATTTAACACGCATGCAGGAGATGACCTCAAACAACCCCTACACACACACACACACATCTGCAGCTACCAAACACACACTGAACACACATCAACATCTGTGGATGAAAAAAAAATCCCAATCAAGGTATGGCTAGAGTGACACCTCCTTGAAAAAGCGCAGGATTTATAAGGCATGCCATTAATGCAAGGGATTGTGGTTAAGTCAAAACATCGCAGGCAAGCATGCAGAGAGGAGGTTTGAGGTGGTCGCTGTCTGAGCTTGATGAATGACAAACCCTAAAAAGTACTCTCAAGCTGTCAGGACTGAGATGGGCTCATCAAACACACAGAAACAGTGAGATGGCAGCGAGTGAGGAGGAATGAGTAGCACAGTTATGATGGATGTGATGATAAGTGGAGTGGAAAACTGATAAATCTGTCAATAAAAGCTCAAGTGATTGCTTTAAACGGAGATTATCTTTTGGGCAATGTCATTAAGAATATAAGTAATCTAAGAAGGCCTGACTAATATGACTTGCATTTCAAATAAATTGTCTTTTAAGTCTTTAAGACACAAATAAGTTTCCTAATGAACAGTTTAACATTTTGGGAAATGCAGAGACTTAGATGAGAAAAAATGCTGTTTGTTGTCTTTAAAGTTTTCTTGCAGTAATTTAACAATCAAGATAAAAGGTGTTAATTAATGAGCTTTGGTTGTCAGACTTCTCATCTAGTATGCGGCACACACGAGGCTGACCAACTGTGGAGAAAAATGAATCAGCTGATATGTAATATCTTTAATATTTTATTAATTATTGTAGATATCTACAATTCATATTTACACTTCCCATTTAAAAAAAGATAACAAAAATTAACATAATCCCTAATGGGAAAATATACAGTCAAAATATTAAAAAGTGGGTTTTTCAGCTCTGAAACTACATTTAACAAGAGCTATGTTACTCTTTTTTTTTTTTTAAAGCAGGACCAAATAACTCTTAGATGTGATATAACTTTATTAACACTACACAGAATTCAAATTGGGTTTTATTAACATGGAAATATGAGTATTTTAAAGTTAACAACTCTTTGTTCAGGTAAAAAAAATCATTTGGTTAGTGTAAATCATTCAGCAACAGCTATTTACATGTATACATGTTGCATATTATCTCCTTGTGACAGTCTAGTGACCTGTCGAGGATATATAATGTCACCTCGGACTTTCTTCGGCCAATAATTGATAACTTGGATGCATGTTGCTAATTATCATTAGGCTTTCTTAGATGTTCAGTACAAACTTCAACCAATTCAAGTGGAAAAGCAGCAATTTGTGAGGCTGAAAATACAAACAACTGCAAAAATGAGAAGAGAGAAGAGTTACAGGACAGTGCAAGTCCTGAAACTCTTATAAAATAATAAAACTTTTTACATAGACATGTGAGTGGTATCTTTTTATCTAATTCTTGGCAAGAGAATAAATAAACAGTTTTTCCAAAATATAAAACTACTACTGTTCCTTTAGACAATGTCATTCATTCTGTTTTTTTGTTTGGACTGTGACTATTTGGGCATTATTGCTAGAATAAATAAGATACAAAAAATGCATGTGGAGTATCAGTGTATAATACCAGTCCTATTAAATGAGAACTATTTTTGGGAAACATGGTAATAAGCAGGGATGAGTGACCCATTTACATGACAGAGCACAGGTCTAAGTTTGTCTTATTTCCAACCGGAGCCCGTCGTTCACAGTGTGACTATCACTGAGGGTGAGGGAGGAAAAGAGCGGGAGGTGGAAGCTGTGCGTTAGTGCGAGCGGGCAGAGAGGACAGGATGAAGCGGAGGAAAAGGCAGGCACACAGGAAACTTACTGGGCTGGGGATAGCGTCTGGATCTATTCTATGTCTTGATTTCTGCACAGCCGGCATGTCAGACGCTTGCTTTACATTCAAAAGTTTGTCCAGCAAATTGTGCAAAACAGGACAAAATAAATAAATAGAAAGAGTGAAAATATAAAGTGTGAGAAGAGAAAACTCAGCAGACTATTCCGAGTAGCAGGCAGCATTGTTGTTATTCAGACAGAAACTGATCAGTAGTATTGATTATAGATTAGTGGTACTGTGGACTATGACAGTCAAGCGAAAGTAGATATAGACTAATAAACCAGTAGCCTGTTTGACACACATGCTAAGCAGCAATAAATTGTAAAGACAGTTACAGGAGGTTACGCAATGAAAATATCACTGTTCTGTTGTGCCAAAGCTTGGAAATATCATGATAATCTGTCAATAATCAATTCATAAATGTACACTCTGATATCTAGGAGTGAACGTGATGTCCCAGATTGAGTTAATAATATTTTGTGTTTCACTTTTTTCTCTGAATTTTAATGTAAAAATCCAATTAAAATTAAAAAATGTCTCTTTTTCAATAAAGATTTGGCAAAAAAAGATGGTTAAAAACTGCATTATGACAAAAAATACATTATTAACAGACTATAAGACACTGTCCCACACCACACAAGTCAGCAGAGACACTATCGAATTCCTAATGGACTGCGATGTAAATTACTGTGTCGGACAAAAACAGACAACGTTATAAAAAAATACTGTTTAGTATAACACATTTAGATGACAGAACAGAACATTATGATACCATAACATGTTCATTATCATTAGAAATCCAGTTCAATGTAATGCTGAAAACACACCAAGCAGTGACAAAATATTAATAATCACATTTTTCTGTGGCTGAAAGGCATCACCTTGTGTTTCAGGCCAAATGAATTTCTTTTAAACACAGTAGGTTTGGGCAATTCATCAAACTTTACTTTCAGCTATGATTTTGGCTTGAAACATTTAGAAAAACAAGATAATCGAGATAAAAGGATTTCTCTGCCGCATTCTGTTTTGCAATGATGTTCTCGTTTTGTCTTGTGTCACAAAATGCACTGCTTCCTTTCACAGCGTTGTGCCTTTGCCTCTTCCTAAAAGCCCAAACTGAATCTCAGCCAGGCCGTGGCACGTTTAATTTATCTCGAGGTTGTTTTTCTGTTGAATTATATTTGAGGTTTCAGAAAATCCATTTTTGAAAAAACAAGTTTTTTCGTAAGTTTTCACCTTTCTAGTTTTCCAAAGTCAATTAGTAATCGTGCTCAGTAATCTAATCTCAATATTGACAAAATGATCATAATTAGGATATTCTGCCATAATTGAGCAGCCCTATAACATAGTTTAACATGCCACAGGTCTGCAGGTATTTACTGGCCGCAACCCACCACCAAAAGGTAAACTATCCCGAAATTTTTGTTTGGCCGCACTTTGCTGCTTTCCATTGTTATTACATGGCAGGCTGCACTTCAATGCTTGGTGTGTTTTTGGCTGAGAATAATTTACCGCCCAGCCCTGTGTGATACATGCAGAATCACAGATGCAATTCAATACAACAGCTCAGCCATAAATTCTACGTTTATAATGTCCAATTTTTGTTGGCATTGTCGGAAAAGTGAAAATTCAATTTGATCTTTATTACAGAGGTAAAAATCTTAAAGGTGGGGGGGTGGTACGAGAAACACCTCTAACACCTTATATACTGCAGCGCAGTACAACAACACCACTGCATCATCAGTGCGAGACAGCTTAGTATAGTCTTTATAAAACTAAATAAAGTGGACTCGCGTGTACATGTTACTTTCACACTAACAAATACTTCAGAGCCATTTTCCTCCCTGCTACTTTATCTCAAAACATGGTGTGAAGATCAAAAAGGACCAAAGATTTTAGTTTAAAAGTGTGTGTGTGTGTGTGTGCGCGTTTGCTCACCGGGCTAGGAATGGCATCTGGGTCAAGTCTTTTCTGTGCGGGGGGAGCGGGAGCCGGTGCTGGAGCGGGGGCTCCATAGTTTGGTTGCCCGGGATACGGGCCTGCATAGCCAGGCTGAGGGCCTCTCACCTGCCCAAATGCACCTGAAGAGACAACAAGGAAATGGCTAAGTTATGGAGATAATAGAGCTGGACGATAAAACTTTGAAAATAATTGCCTCAATATAACTTTCCTCGATAGCGATATAATAAATGTTCGATAAAACCTCCATGTAACTGAATCACACACACTCTTGTAGAGGGGGGCAGTAATGCACCTTAAACACCAGTTACCATCCGCCATTAACCAGAAGAAGAGGAAGAATACTTATATATACGGCAATGTTTTAACAGCACAACTTTTAACATGCAAAAGATTATTTTCAGTTTGATTGTTTTGAAAGTTCACGTCACAATGTGACTGAATTCACCACATAACATCAGCTATTCTGATGCTATATCTGATGCTAATGGTAAATTAGCAAGTTAATGTGACTGACTAAGTGGCTATTGACTAAAGGTTACGTGAATAACACTCTCATACGTTTCCTCGCCTGTAAAGATGATGTTTTTCTCAGTCACGTTAGACAGACTTTCATCGCAACTTCACGATGTCACCAAAGGCTGTCTTTTGTTATTGTTTTGTTTAAGAAACAATTTTTGTTTTGTCTATTGATTCTGCCTCCACTGTCACTAAAACACTTTGAACTTGAATTAAATCATTATTTGACTTTTTTGGTAGATAATCATCAGTCAATCCTAGAAGTTAACAACATAAATCTGTCCATGTCCGCTTAACGGCCGTGTCCTCACCATTTTGCTGAGGAGGGTATCCTCCCTGCATGCCAGGCTGAGGTGGAGGCTGCTGCATGGGCCCAGGAGGACCTAGAGGGCCCGGTGGACCTGGAGGCAGGTGGTTGCTCTGCGCCATGGAGGTGGGAGGCATCTGAGATCTGGGAGGAGGGGGGCCTGAGTGGTAGGGGGATGGCTGGGATGGAGGCGGCTGTTGTTGGGGGGGCATGGGGCCTGGGTACTGACCAGAGGCCATTGAGGTTGGAGGAGGACCAGGAGGAGGAAAAGACCCTGGCTGAGAGGAAGGAGGGGGCGCTCTAGGTGGGAAGGAGCCCTGGGCTGGGGGAGGCGGGCCGGGGACGAAAGCGGGCTGGCCGACGGGTGGAGGTGCAGAGGAGAAGGGAGGCTGGGTTGGCGGGAAGGACAGCTGTGGCTGGGACACTGGGGGAGCGGGAGCTTGGCTAGGTGGAGGCGCGGGACCCGAGAAGGAGGAGGGGGGGTAGGTTTGCTGAGCGGAAGGAGGTGGCGGCGCAGGAGAGGTGAACTGCTGTTGAGAGGTAGGGGGAGCGGGAGCGTTGAATGGCTGTTGAGAAGGAGGCGGTGGGCCTCCGTAGTATTGCTGAGAGGCTGCGGGGCCACTGGGAGGTGGTGGCTGGGTCGGGGCTGAGGACGCAGGGGGAGGGGCTTGGGTGTAAGAGGGTGGAGGTGCGGCTGAGTACGCGGTGCTGGCAGGAGGCTGCGAGCTGTGAGGAGGAGCTGAGGAGACAGAGGGACAGACCGTGTCATTATCTCCAGGTGACATAAACTCTATTATCAGTTATTAGTAAGATCAATATTTTATACATGCTGAATAAAATGGGAAAATAAAAAGAATAAGCAAGAAAAACATCAGCAGAATGCGCACTGGACACTTTCAGTACACATGTAGTTATTTCATGTCCGAAAAGGAGTAGGAGAGGTCAAATCTTACCCCCTTTTTCAATTTTATCCAAAAAAAAGGAAACATATTCTCAGTTTCTGCCCCAGTATTCATCGTACCCACCTCTTTTTAATGCCGCACGGAATTAAAGACCAATTTTCTCATACCCAAATGAACAAGGACAATTTTATTTTGCCCAAATGTTTACTGTAACAAAAACATGACTGTTTTTATCCAGTAAAAAAGTCTGATTATCTACATCAAATGCTGGAAAAATAACTCTTTTTAGGGTGGAGCACATAGGAGACACTGAACATACTATATTATCATAAAGATATCTATTTAGTTTACTAACAAAAGTGGGAAATATCTGGCATTTCTGGTCTGTTTTCTGGATGATTTTTGTGTTTCTCAATCTGCAGGTGAGATTCCACTTCCTGGATTCCCATCATGACGAGTTAATAAAAAAAGTAATTGATCAAATTATTTTACAAATAAAAAAGAAGAAAAACATGTAATAAATTATTTTGACATGTTACAATGCAATGGCAGAAAAAAAATCAGAAAATCCTGCTTCCCATGTCTAAGCATATTTTAGATTTTTGAAAGTTTAAGTCTATTTAATACCAATAAAGACCTTATATTTTGATTAATGGATTCAAAGCCTTTTAAGAATTTTTAAGGATCTGCAGGAACCCTGCCTCGATAAAATAAAACGAGAATTAAGAAAAAACAAGAACAGATCAATCTGAATAAACACACACACACACTACAGAACAAAGCTAAATCTTAGTTACAAATAATTATTCTGACGTTAAAATTTATAAATCCATCCAAACTCACCATATCCTGGCCCTGCAGGAGTTGGTGGTCCAGAGGTGATGTGCATCCCAGTCATCTGGTTAGTGACCTGCTGCATTGAGGGTGGGGCCCCGTAATGCTGTGGATAAGAGGGCTGTGGCCCCGACAGGCTCACAGCTCCCGGGTTGTATGGCTGAGACACAGCAGGCCTGCAAACACATAAAACTTTGAGTGTGTGTACATGCACTGAAAAAATTATCATGCAGGATTTTCCAAAAAAAACCATCATATATACACATTTATAGAGGTAATTCCTCTCTATCCCTAGAGGGAAAATGTATAGAGAAAAAAATATATTTATAGCTAATTATCAAAAGTACATATTTAAAAATATGTTATTGATTTTTTTTATCATTTTAAAGCACTTTTTCCAGGTCATTTCCTTTTTTTATATTTATATTTATTCGCTTATTTATTTATATTTTTAACTCATTTTCAGGAACTTACTTGTATCTTTTCACATTTCTTTTTTTGTTGCTCATTTCCTTCTTCTCCTTATAATATTAAAGCGTTAAATGGATTGTGTAATCTGATGAATGAGCTGAATTTATGAAGTGAAACCTGCACAATTTGAAAAACAAGCTGCTCCAAGCTAACCTCAAGTAGGAAATTAAATATTTAAGCACAGAGAAAAAATAATCCTAATCTGCATTAAAAGTTAGAGTTTGGGGTTCATTTTGATGATAAAAAAAAACAATGTTTAATAAAACCCAAGGTCTAAATGCAGTTAAGGGCATAGCAATCATGCAACATGTAATTACCTGGGTGGTGCCTGCGTCATTGGTGGGGGGCCATTCTGCATGTCCCCTTGACTGTACTGATTATATGGTTGAGGTGCTGAGACTGGAGGGGCTGCAGAGGCGGGAGGACCCCTGGCAGGACCTGAAACATGAGGACAAAACATTACACACAAACACACACCTGCAAAAAGCATCAACATCTCCGCGACACTTAATCCTGAATTCACTTTGATACCAATCTTTCAAATGTGACGAGATTAGCGCAGCGAGCTAAACACGGCTATAGGCCACCGTGGTGCCCAAATGCATTTTTAGAATTAACTGATTACGTTCCCAGATTTTGCCTCGGGGATCAGGAGGAGCGCAGACTGCATACGGAAACCAGGGTAGCTAAGACTGCGTGCTGAGAGGTTAAATTCATGGGACTGCTGTTCTGATGAAGGCCGGAAATAAACAGCAGACAGCGGACAGTTTTAGAACGGTGCTTTAGCACAGGGTCCCTTCAGCTTAAGGCGAGTTAGATTTAAGATTTTTTTTAGACTTTTTATTGCCACTCAAAGTAAAATATAAGACCAATTTTATAATATCCAAAACTGAAGGGGAAAAACCATAACAAGCATCAATTACTTATTGGGGACAATTTTGCTCTAATATTGACTTCAACATAAAACATTTTTTTGGTCAAATTAAAAAGTTAGATGATTCACTTCAAACGCTAAAAAATTGAGTGGAAAACAATGAACATATGCTGTTAAATATAAGAGAAGCTGTTGTTGGTTCCTCTATTCTGACCTGCCTAACGTTAAATTCTGAAAATTATTTTTTAAAAATCGATATTACCAATTATTTTGAGATTTCATGATGCAAAGTTGGGAGAAGGAAATTAATAAAATCCTTGTCCCAATGTCTGCATTTTTTAAGACTTTTAAGAGATTGATTTAAGACATTTTATTACTAATTAAGACCTTATTTTTAGATTCATAACTTAATGTATTTTAAGATTTCTTTAAGGATCCCTGGGGAACCTGATAACAAAGCAACTGTCAGGTTTTTGTTTTTACTGTTTTAAAGCTGCAGTTATGAGAAAGTGAGTTCAGTGTAGTTTACTATTAAAAAAGTGACGTCCATACAGAGGAAAAAAGCAAAATAAAACACACTGCCTTCCCTACTGGAAACAACAACAAAATGTGTGTGTACAAATGCCATGTGAGCAAACAGAAAATAAATAAGACCAGCAGGTGCAGAGATTGAATTTGGAACATCTCGCACTTCTTTTTGGAAATAAAAATGTACTAACTGCTTGGCTGCTATGCTTAACCATCCCTGGTGTTAGACTCACAAGATCTTCTTCCATTGTACGCTGAGAAAAGAACACGGCAGGAAGAATAATGCCGGTCGGTACACAGAGGATTCGATGATTGCAGAGCGTGTGGAGTGTGAAATGAGTATGAAAAAGAGAGGAGGCAGTTACCTAAGTCAAGAGGAGAGGAGAGGTCAGAGACTGGGTTGGCAGCCACAGCCTTAGAGGGAAAGCTTGTGAAAGGAGAATAACCTGAAATACAAGAAAAGAGGGGAAAGAGGGCAAATACAGAGAGATGTAGGGAAGTGCTTCAAGCAACGTGAAGAAATGAGAGGGCAGTCAGATTAGTATGCAAAGGCACAGTGCTGTTCTCACACATACATGAACAATCACATGGCAGGAAGCAGATAGGTAGGACGCTCCAAGGTTACGGCTCTGTGAGCTATGAGCGCCTGAAGAGCATCACTCTGACCTGGTGTCTCACTCTCAGCTCACTCACTCACACAAACTCGTACAGAAGCTGCTCTTTACCTTGCGGTGGAGCCCCTTGCTGGTATGCTGAAGCGGGGCCGTTGTAGGGCGCGTAGGGCGCGGGGTATCCCCCGTCCAGCGGAGCGTAGCCGGGCTGGCCGTAGCCAGGCTGGGGCTGGCCGTACGGAGAGGCCATTGGAGTGTGCTGGTTTACATTCATCCTCAGTTCATCCCTAAATCTGGATGAAATTGTGACAAAACAATTTCTCAGTCAGTCAGTCATTTTCTGTAACCGCTTGTCCTCGTAAGGGTCGCGGGGGGCTGGAGCCAATCCCAGCTGTCATCAGGCGGAAGGCGGGGTACACCCTGGACAGGTGTCAAAACAATTTCTCAGTATCCTAATTCAAAACTGAACTTGTTGAGCTTGTTTCAAGGCTCTAAACAGAGATTTTGCCACCAGGATGCCTGGAGTGTAAAGACGGGGATGTTAATAATCATCAAGGCTGTTGTAAGAGTCAGTACATTTACATGATGTTAGCAAACATCGAATTGTTGTGTTAGTCCGACTAAATCCGGACTTACAAGTATGGACCCAAATATTCAGCTATTCGAGTATTCATTCACTGGGTAGGTATTTCGGTTTTCAATTTGTGCATTGGGATTATTATTTTCTTTTGCAGTGGACGAATGTCACTTTACTGTTTGTGATCCTGCTGCTGCACCTGTCACAAATGCAGCGACAGAAGGAACGATCATTTTACCTAACTGTTATTAACGAGTCCCCTACAGCTCACATCCGGTTGAGCTCTGTCCTACAGCACAGCACGAAAGCACGGCAGATAAAACTGGGCTATTTTTTTTTTTTTATTCATTAACTTAAATAAAGATTAAACACCACAATTAACTTTAGACTTTGCTGTTACTGGATAAGTGCTAATAAAACTGTTTTTATGGGGCATAGTGGCAAGTAAAACTTGACTTCAGACGAGTAAATTTCCGACCTGCCTGTCTGACCAGGTGAGTGGAAAAAAACATGAATGTTAAATCCTGTGATGATAGAAAAAAACGTTAATTGACAAATGTTGTGCAATTCCATTCAATGTTCTTAAACACAAAGAGGAATCTTTTCAATTTTCAACTGAAAACAGGCGGCGAGACTTCAAGGCAGCCCTGAGGAGACATAATTGACCCCGACTGAGTTTGCTGTCACATTGCACCTGAACTCACAAACAGGAAAAGTGATGCAAAACACTTAAAGCCTGCTGCACGCTCTCAGCTCTGCAGGCTTCTACAGTCAGACACAAATCAAACTTTCTTGTGACATCAGTGTTTCCTGGATCAGTGAAACACCTTTATTGGCTTTTTATGTTTGACTTGGCCACACCCACACACTATGTCTATAACTATTGAGTTGTTAAACACACACATACACACAAAGCAACCATAAATGCCTTGCATGACAATACCTACTCTCCCTTGAAACCTGAGCAAGTTGGCCTGATTTCTTCCAAAAACATGGGAAGAAGGCAATGAGAAATGAAAGGATTTTTAAAAAATGCAACAAATTAGTAAAAAGTACAAGAAAATTACCTGAAAATTGGTTTAAAAAACTCTATTTTAAAAGAATAAATAAAAAAATACAAGGAAATGGCCTAAAAAATGCTTTAAAAATATAATAACTCTGTAACATAATTTTAAACATGTAATTATGATAACTTCAAATACGGTGTTTTCCTTAGCTTTTTTTCTTTTTTCATTTTTTCCTAGCTTTTCTTTTTTAACTAATTTTCTAAATCTACTATTTTTTTTTTGCAATTTATAGAACACTTCTTTTCAAGTTACAACTTTTTACCATGTTTGTGAAGGAAACTGCCACACTTGGCTCACAGTTCAAAGCTTAAAATTCTTGTAAAAGGCATAAAAAAATAGCACAAGAAAAGTGATTTTGCTCAAAGGTTTTATCTAGACTAGGGTTGCAGCAGTCTACCGCTTTGAAGGTGTATCAAAGTATACAAATTGACAGTTATCACACCTTGTATATTTGTTTATCTCTGGTATTGAAAGACATCTGACTGGATAGAGAATCTCACCTTTATGTTAGTTATTTTCAAAAGGGAGAATTTTGACATTGACTTTCATTTATAAAAATGGGTTCATGTTTAAGTTATAGTAGTATAGCGTTTGTTTGACTAAACAAACCCTTCTGTTTTCATTTCTTTAAAGATCACTGTAACACTACTACTACTAATACTACTATTACTAATAATAATAATAATAATAGTAATAATTCTGTAATACCATGAAACTGCAATATTTTGTCAGATGGTTATCGTACTGTTGAAATCAGTGCAGCCCTAATCTAGACCAAAACGTAAGCAAAACAATCTCAATGATCTCAAGCAAAACAAGACACAAACCACAAGCCTCGTAACTGATACTCTTGATATGAGAGAGTGAGGTTAAATGTCTGATATAGTGCAGACGGTGTGTAAATACCTGCTGGACACATGCAGGGGCCTGTTTACAGGTCAGCAGAAGACCCCAGAGGGAAACTCAGTTGGGCAGTCAACTTTATGAGCATGGTTACTTCTGCATATCACATGACAACATCAACCTTGCTAACACAAGTGCATAAGTTCACCTGGCTTCTGGAGACCGGCCTTACCTATATGACAGCGTGATGAGTATCATCTAACAGACAAACACGGGCTAAACGAGCGGGGCCTTTGAATAATTCAGCAGTGCAGGTGCCACAACGAGAAATACAATCGCCGGAGCCGCAACGTTACAGCTATTTAGTATTTGGGCCTACCGAGTGACCCACATCTGCTCTCCTGACTGGGCTTCACATTTACAGAACTGTGTTGGTGTTTTCGTCAAAAATAACAATGGAAACTATTACAAAGAAATGTGACATTTGTAAATGGTTAACATGGCAGGAGAGTCAAGCTTCGTAGGGGTGAAGTGTGATAGCACCAAAGCAAAGCCGAGGAAAGCTAACGAGCGTAGCAGTGTGCTAACAACCCGAGTGCACGACGTTGAAGTTGGCTTCCGATTCAGCAGTTAAAGGGAGAGTTAAGGGAAACATAATTTGCGATTATTGATGCTCTTTGAACCTCCTACTGTGGTGAAAGCATGTTAGGCTTTTTAAGTAAAGCTGTCTGAAACCCACTTTTACACGAGTGAAACCTTCATGGGTGTGGCCTTCATTGTATGTGTGAAAATGCAAAAAGGGAGCTTTTATGACATTTTTCACATGTAGACCCACACTGGTCTCCCCTGAATATACTAAAATGGGTCAGATCTGGACTAAATTATACCGGAGAGGGTAAAGATTATTAATAACACAGCTTCAGATTTGTGAAACGCTAATTCTATTTGAGAAAATGCAAAAAAAAAGGAGGACTTCACTGCTTTTGAAATATAGATCTGGATGAGTCAAATCTGGACTGGATTATCCCTGAAAGGCTAAAGATTATTTAAAGCACAGCCTCAGATTTGCAAATTATAAATGGAGTTTCAGTTTTGTGATCTATATTTTTTGTTATAAAAAATTGCAAAAATTTAAACCACACAGTGAAATTTCCTTCTTTTTTTTTTTGAAAGCTGGTCTGATGTGGACTATGTTTGAGAAAAAAAGCAGTGAAATTGTCCTTTTATTGTGTTTACACAAATAGAAGGGGTCATTTCACGAACCTGAAACTGTGTTTTAAATAATATTAAACCTCTCTTAATAATCTGGTCCATGTTTGACCTGTCTAAGTATAGTGGTTTTTGATTTGGACCTGGGCCACTGTGGTCTGCATGTGAAAAAAAATGTTATTTATTTTTGTTTTTTGCATTGTCTTAAGCAGAATGAAAGTTGCACAAATCTGAACCTGTATTTTAAATATATTTAACCTCTCTGGGATAATGTAATCCTGATTTAACTCTTCCAAGTACAGCAGATTTCAGCGAAGACCTAGTGCGACATGGTCTATATGTGAAAAACTTAGTAAACTCTCCCTTTAATGGATTTTCACAAATAGAAAATACTTTTCAAAACCTGAAATTTTGCTTTGAATGACCTATAATTAAATGAATAATCTTTAAACTCTCTAAAATAATCTAGTTCAAATCTGACCTGTCTGAATAGAGTGTTTTTTGACAGAGATCTAGTCTGAAGTGGTCAATGTGTGGAAAAAGCAGTGAAATCTTCCTTTATGCATTGTTACAGTTAAAATAAAGGCTTCGTAATACCGAAAGTGAGTTTCAGACAGCTAAGGCTTTGCATAAAATGTCTAAAATGCTTTCACAAGAGTAAGAAGTGCACTAAAACATGCCAGTTTCTCCTTATCTGCTGAATCGGAAGCTACGAATCGAAAGCTAACTTCGGCATCGTTCTCCTGGCTGGGTTGCACAATTACAGTACTGGGTTGTAAATAGTCGTCAAAAAAAACAATAAACACTACCACAAAGAAAAGTAACATTTGAGAATAATCAACATATGACTTGGAAGTTCATAGGGGTGAAGTGTGACAGCAGCAAGGCAAAGCCGAGGAGAGCTAGCGAGCGTAGCAGTGTGCTAACAACCCCGAGTGCCGCATTACAATTAGCACGTTAGCTAGCTTATGTCAACCTAAACCTGAAGACACACAGCCTGTAACACAACACGGCTAACTTGTGAGTCCAACCAGCGGGGTGACAACATCTTTAATACAACAATTTTCAAAGTCAAGAGTGCTAACATAGCTTGCTAGCAGCTTGACTCGTGATGACAGCGGCGGCGGTTGAATCAGCTGTGACCAAATCGCCACAACCGGGGGAAGCTAATGTTAGCCTGCTAGCTTCGCTAACCTGCAGCTACTTCTCGGAGCGATGCTAACCTAGCATTAGCACCAGCTAGCATTAGCAAACGTAGCAAAATCCCCTGCCGAGCCGGGCAGAGATGTGACACTTTCACTGGTTTCATATTGAAACCTACCTCCGAAGTGTTGTGAATAGTAAGGCTATCCTCTGCTGGGGGCGAACTGTGAAACCCGGTGGCCGACAAACTGTGAAGCCGATGTCGTCCCGGGGTGTTTCTCACTAATCCCTCCTCGGTAGCAGAAGCGGACATTCAGCGGAACTGCTGCAGCGCTTTGCCACGTCCACATCCGGACACCGCAGAGCCACTTCCCCTCGTTCACCTCCGCCGCTGTGCCGAGAGCACCGCACCGGCTGCTCACTGCATGTCAGGTGTGTACACTGAATATGTAAGTGTACATGTGTATATGAGTGTATGTTTGTATGTATACATTACATACATGTATATATACAGTTTAAAAAAGGGGTTGGATTTGATACCTAATTACCGATTCAAATACTTATGTATTTTATGGATGTATTTTTTATTTATGCTGTATATGTCTGATGGGTATCCTGTTTTTATCTTGCTTCTACTTTATTTATTTATTATTTTTTTATTTGCCATGTTCGAAATAAAGATCTAACTAACTAACTGCTTTTTTGTATGCATTTTTACTTTCTTCTCTTTTTTTGGGATAAGTAGGACCTGATAAGTTTAAAAAACTATTATCTTTGAACTGAACAGTAAGTACACTGTAATGTTAATATTTCTTTTTTTTTTTTTTTTAAATCTAGGACACCAATTGCCTTGAAATGTAAGTAAATATAACTACTCATCTTAATCTATTTTTAATTTATATTGAATTGTTAAGATTACATATATTTAAAAAAACTTTTATTTGTTTAACATAAAGACAACACATACAACATGTAACACAGAGATGTTCACAGTAAGTTCACATACTTATATTTTTGGTCTTTTCGTGTCCATCTTCAACACTACTAAGTACCCAGTCAATGGTAATATCACTTCCCATAAAACACTCACTAACTCGGTATATACCTCCAACCTTGCTGTTCACAGTCTAAGGAAAGAGCACAAAACAGTGTGACAAAACTGTAATAATAATAAGAAAATATAAACCAAAGTAAAAAAACAGAGCAAACAAAACAAAACAAAAAACCCTGAAAGGAAATTGAACAATTACAAACAAAAAAAGAAAAAACAAAGCAAAAGCAAGGAAAAGAAAAAAAAATTAAAGAGAAAAAAAAGAGGTAACTAGATTTCTGGTCTCAAGATTTCAAGTCTCTCTTTTAGTGGAACTAATATATAATGCCTACTTTTATTGTGACAGCCCACTGGAGTCAGATGCAGACATAAAATACAACGCTTTTCAAATTAAAACTACTTTAACTTAGGTTACATGTATAACATGCAAATTTTAAACAAAACTGTAACATTTATCTCTCTTTTTTAGGCTTGTATGATGCCTGACACAGTGCTGACAATAGCCAAAACCAGGGGAAATTTGACAGATTTCAGCTAATTCAGCTAAGTCGCATAAAGTGTCATCTTGTCGGCAGAAAAATTAATTTCAGTCAGATGCTGAAATTTGATTTTTCAGCTGTTATTTGCCAAAACCGATGACATGCTGATGTTATCATGCATTTCAAGTTTTAATAGTCTCATGTGTGATTAAGCAGTGGTGTTCATGTTTTTCAGGCCAAGAAAAATATATGAGTTGCTTATACTGGACCTGAAAACATGTAGGTACATGTGTAAACGTACCTTTGTGTGGTGCGTACAGTACCACACTGGTGCAGAGGGCCCACAGCCACAGACAAATACATGTTGTCTTGGCTCTTTAAGTTTCCCTCAGGCTAAGAGCCAATATGGCAACAGTAATTGTTCCAGTCATATATCAATTAATTATAGTGTGACAAGAGGTGGCCATCTGAATTGGGTCAAATTGTGTGTCCCAAATGTGAGCCAGCCAATAAAAGCCTGCCAAATTTGGTTAAATTTTAGGGGTGCAAATGGGGCTTGGGTCAAATTTGGGCCTTTGCAATCAGGTCCAATTTGGAAATATTCAAGAGGGCTATTTATCACAATTGTGGTAGGAGTTTCATTAAATGATCAGTTTTAAGCTTCTGTTGGGCCAAGTAAGTTTTGGCTAACTAAATTTTGGAATCGCCTTGCCTTTAATTTGCGAGACCAGAGGTGTCGACATTAATAAACAGCAGCCTGAGAGCCAGCATTCATCATCTCTCTCAACACTGCAGGAGGGCTCGCCAACATAGAGCCTGCCTCTCATTTACTTAACTAATTTTCTTATGCTTTTTATGGGGAAACTGTGTTTCTTGAGAGCTTAAGGATAAAAAATTATGATTTCTAGTTAAATCACTGGAGCAAAAACTCCCTCTACATGGATGAACTTGCTGATGAACTGTTTATACGGTTAATTGAAACCCGCAGCAATATCACTTTCCTTGTGCTGCTTTCAGATGAAAGTATTTTACAAGAATTGAAACCTCTGAACCCCAAGGACATTGGTTTATATGTAAACATTATATTTACAACTATCATAATCACCTATTTTAAATGTTAACATTATTCAAAAAATTTAAGCACTTATTCAAGGTTTCTTGTGTTTTTTAAACTTTTCTTTTCTTTTTTTTTGTTATAACTAATTTTCAGATTATTGTCTTGTACTTTTTTACTAACGTCTTGTTAAGTTTTTTTTTTTTTTTTTTTTGTCCTTCATTGCCTTATTCCATGTTTTCGAAAGAAATCAAGCCAATTTTTTCACATTTCAAAGGGTTATTAACCACCTGGCATTTGTAAAATATTTCCTTCTTAAAAACTGAACCCCGAGCACGTTAGTTTGATTTCTTTAAAAAAAAAAAGGGGGGGAAAGGGCAATGAGCAGCTTTGTTAAATTACTAGATTTAGAGAATTGTTTTTAAAAAGCGAGGGAAAAATATCAAGGGAAAAAAACAGGAAAAGACTATATTTGCAATTATCATAATTACATATTTAAAATTATGTTACAAATTTCTTTAAAAAATGTTAAGCACTTACTCCACATCATTTTTTAACTTTTTAAATTTTAGTTTTATTTATTTATTTATTTATTTTTTAACGAATTTCAAGGTTGTTTTTCTGTACTTTTTTACTAATTTCTTGCTATTTTTTTGGGTCAATTCTTCTGTTGTTGATCATGGCCTTCTTCTCATATGTCTTTGAAAGAAATCAAGCCAATTTCAACCAACTGAAATTCCTAAAATATTTCCCTCCCACCCCGTCTGCTCTAAGGCTGGGGTACTGTGGCGGAGATGGAGACAAATCTGTGAGCCGCGGCTGCTGGACGGACCGGCTGAGCTGGGGTCAAAGAGGGAGTGGTGGTGGAAGTTATTTCGGGACCGTATATCAGCAAGCATCCTGTCCTGTGCAGAGTGCTTTAGAGTGACATGGCAAGTGTTGAATACAAGAGAGGATGCACACACACACATGCACGCACGCACGCACGCACGCACGCACGCACGCACACACACACACACACACACCCACACACACACACGCTCCTGCCCCTTCTCACCCTCCGACACAGCATTCCAGTGTGAGCAGATGAAAGCCAGCCACCCCCTGTCTCCTCATGGGTGGAGTAACTCGTCATGGTCACAGAGAGGAGCGTGAGGCAGAAGCCACTTGCAGAGTGTGAGGAGCTAAAGACGGAGAGAGCAACTTACAGTACACACAGTCACACACACACAGCAGGCTGTGAGCTGGGAGCAGGGATGGTAGCGGAGGAGATTGTGGTCTCCCTCTCAGGAGGTTCCCCATGGGGCTTCAGACTGCAGGGAGGAGCAGAACAGCAAAAACCTCTACAGGTGGCCAAGGTACAGTGGAACCTATGTATGTGTGTGTGTGTGTGTGTGTGTGTGTACAGTATGTTGCAGAAAAGACTTACTGCCAAGGTGGTAACATGAGTAGTTGGGTTTAATACAGACTGCAGCTGTTAATTGCAGTCTGGGGCCTTGATGGTCAGTCTTGTGGTTTGCTATGTATGTTTGTATTTTAAGCTTTAGTTATAAAAACTTTATAGGAGGCATAAAATCTGAATAAATGAATCTGCAGCTCATTGCATCGGTGTCGCTATGAGCTTAAATCTTCAGGTGCTTGTAGGTAGAGCTGGGCAATATATCCGTGCTATGTTGGTATTGTGGTATGACACTAGATATCGTCTTGGATTTTGGATACTATAATATTGCAAGCGTTGTCTTTTCCTGGTTTTAAAGGCTGTATTACAGTAAAGTGATGATTTCTCTACATGTTCTGTTATTTCCCTTTACCTACTTAGTCATCATATCCACACTATTGATTATTATTTATCAAAATTCTCATTGTGTACATATTTTGTGAAACTATCAATACTCAACCCTAAAATATAGTAACAGCATCAACATTGAGGTATTTGGTCATAAATATGGCAATATTATATTTTCTCCACACCACCCAGGCCTAATTATAGTTATTGTTATGAGTTTATAAAAACAAAATAAAAAATACCTGTATCAGTGTAAGTTTGTGAAAGTAGTTTTACTAGTAGTTTCGCATCTGGATTTTTAAAGGCAGGAATTACCTTACGTTGGAGAGCATCACTGAATTTGAGAGGGATTTGTTTGATTTGTGAAGTAATATAGAAATGCTTATAATCAGGATGTCTTCTCACATTAATCCCCTGTACCTAAGTAATTGTTACTCAGGAAAAAATGCCACTTTTCTGAGTATTACAGTAGTATTTGGAAATCTGAAAGGTATGGTTTTTCAATATTGTCAAAATTACAGATGCTCCTCTATTTGTTAAACTGATACCAAGATGCTTTATTGAGGCAATGCAGTGCACAGCATGCACCACCAGAGGATGATAGAACGGACAGTTGAGCCTGAGAAAGATGGCGACTGCAAGTGGTCGGGATAACGTTACAGGACTAGTGAAAAAAAGGGAAAAAAATCCTTTTGTGGATTATTTCCACATTTACCTTTAAGCCTGCTTTTGTCTTATTACAAAAGCAGTTTATTGGCCACATGATCTTATTCAACACATCAACTCTGTGCAGCCCACTGATGTGTCCGTATCCGTATCTGCGGCAACAAGGTCCAGCAAGAAGGGTGCGTTTTTTCGATGTATTCATTATTCTATGGTCCGTATTTAAACCAAGCAAGACTTGTCTAAGTAGGCTCATTGGATATTAGACCTCCAGTATTGAAGGTTAGATGATGACAATAACTCCTATCTTTAATTTTTTTCTAAAACTCAAATACCATAATATACTGCATATCCCCGTAAATTGTCAGGAAGGTGTGAAGGTATGAAAAAACAAATACTGCATAAACAGAGTTTTGACCACAACTTATCTTCCCATTAAAACTACAATTTTCTAATGCTCATCTGGCCGCAGCCAATTTAAATTTCCTGTTGTGTGATTCAGTTGGGGTTGTGGGTTAGAAAACAGTGTGAACACGGTTGAGGGTTGATATTAATTTGAATTTAATTACTGCAACCTGATCATGATAGTGCAGTATGAGACTAGTAGGGGTTGATTTTAAAAACATTACTGTACAGTGCATATGTTTCGATATTACTACTCTGTATGTGCACAATTACACAAATGTAAAAATCGTTTTGCAGTGATTAATCGATTACCTAACAGCGTCTCAAATGTGACTATTTTTAAATCTTCAAGTTACTTTAAAGGTATAAACCTAAATAACCCGGTACCAAGTGGTATTGTAATGTCTCTTGCCGAACAATACATGTATTTGCCTGGGTTACGATGCCAACTCCCTGACGAATCAGCAAACTTTATGTCGCTACAACCAATACACGCTGATGTGGAGTGCGATGTATTCGACAGCATCGGAAGTTCAGCGTGCCAACATACCACCAAAATCATGCCATTCCATTCATATTATGGGTCCAAAATCAAGTACTTTATTGGTATCAGTATCACTTTTAAGATCTAGTGTGTAGAATTTACTGGCATCTAGTGGAGCTGCTGCACATCCCAACCAACGGACACGTGTCCTAAGTGCCAAGCGAGAAAATCAGAAAATGCGAATGGTTTTACCTAGAGCTAGTGTTTGAGTTGTCCATTGAAAGCTACTGTAAAAACAACATGGTGGACTCCATTATTATGACTTCCTCCATGTCGCCTTGTTTGATGTCGTTTGTGTAAAACCTTCGACTCCGCCCTCTACTGGCTGCATCTATGCCAACATAAATGACACATGGAAGTACTTTTGAAATGTATGCATCTATTTTTCGTACGTAAAAGGAGTATAAATGAGCTTTAAGAGAATCTGCTCTGTATGTAAATGTAAACAGCTAATTCTAAGATAACGAAAACACAAAGATTCATAGTTTCAGGTGACACTGAAGACAATATCGTTATGAATATTTGACTCCATTTTTGACAAAAGATGCCCCTAAATCCTACTTATTGGACATTTAAGGGTACCAGTATTGGTACTGGTGTGGGTTTTTTAGTTGTGGGCCAAAACTAGACATTTGAGGACGTTGTCTACATTTTTCACAATTTTCTGACATTTTATACACCAAACAACTATTTGATTATCAAGAAAGTGATTGACAATCTCAGTTATCATTAGTTGCAGCCCTGCAAAGTCGACAATGAACTTTCAGATTTGTCATCGTTACATTTTTGTTTGACAAAGTAATCTGACCGTAAACCACCGTATTTTTTTGCTTTTTAGTTTGGTTTCTTCAAAAGCTTTTTGCATCTGAGTTTATGTTTGTTGACAGTCCAGTATGTTGTCTCTAATAAGAAAATCTATTCTGGAGGGGGAGGAATGCGACCTCGCTCACACTGACGAGAAAAGTTGGCGGGTCACTCATAAGCTGCCATAACCTGTGATTCAAAAAGGAGTGTCTCTGGCACCAAAGACCTCTCTTTATCCAGGATTTTCAAGCAGATAAGGTCACCTTTGACGAGAGTTTGATCAGTGTGTGCTTCCTCTTGTTAGTGTGTATGTGTGTGTGTGTGTGTGTGTGTGTGTGTGTGTGTGTGCGTGCATACCTCAGATAAGCCCAGTTGGGAATCGAGCACAAACTGGAGGATCAGAATAGCTCTTTTAAGAGGACCTGGAAGCAGAGCATGGAAAAAGGCCTTTTGTTCACACAGATACATACACACAAACACATACACGCTCATGTATTGTCAAGTTTTTCATTTTGGAATTTTTTTTTTGTTTTGTTTTACTTTGTTTCCCGTCACTGTAGTGCCTGTCTTCCTTTGTCCCCAAGTTTAAAAAAAGTGTACTAAAGTATGCTTAATTTAAGTACACTTAGTATACTCTAAGAGAACATCATTAATATACTAATAGTGTGCCTTTTTTGGAATGTACTGATAATGTACTTAATATAGGCCTCTAACTATATATTATTGTGCTACTAAAGACATACTTAAATACAATGAAATGTACTTGACTGTACTATTTTGAGACTTATACTTAGGTTGTTTTTTTTTTTTTTTTTTTATTTTTTTTATAAAAATGTGTGGTAATCCAACTTTTTTTTTTCTAAATGTATTTTTTCATTATAATCTGCTTAAAAGATCAGCATTTTTTGCCTTTATTAGTGCTCAGCCTACATGGAACAGGCGCTCTAGCCGCTGAGGTCGCGGCCGTCCCTTTTTTTAAATTACGATTTCAGTACACTTGAATTGTACCTAAAATGTGTATCGAAATATACTAAAAGTAGAAAAATGACAAAATAAAATAAATTGTACTTAAGATGTGTTTTTAACACATTTTACTGTCATTTTAAATATTTTCTTTAAATATAATAAGGGAATCAACAGTTATCTAAAAATGTATTGAAATATACCTGAAGTAGAAAAACAGAAAAAATATACTTAACGTAGACAAAAGTACATTTTTTTAAAGTACAGCATAAGTAATGGAAGATGTACTTAAGTATATATAAGTACATGATGTCTCAAAATGGTGCAGTCAAGTACACTAAATTGTATTTTGGTGTGTCTTCAGTACCAATAATGATATACAATGATTTAAAAAACTGTTAGTACATCGAAAAAAAGGAAATTTTTTGTTTATTGCTAGTATTTAGTTTATTGCAGAGTACTTTTTTGTTCCTTGGTCTGTCTAGGAATGTGGTCAGTTTCCCTACGAGGTTTTATTTTGGGTATTTGGGGAACATATGGTTAACGACAGGCACCCCCCCCGGTCCAGACTCGTGATGCAGCTGTTCAAACCCGCTCTTTCATGATGTTGTGTATGTGTACGTGTGTGTACATTTGTGTGACTGGGACAGAAAGACAGCTTGTCCTTGCATGTGTGGGACAACTGGGTCAAGAGGCACTGATAAAGACAAACACTGAGTCCTCTTGAGAGTCCGAGTAGGTGCGAGAACAAACTTTTCCTCCTCTCAACATTTTTCACTGTGATAAGGTGTGTGTATTAGGACAGAGGGCCTTATCTTCCTCTTTTAGATGAAACGGCAATCTAGGGGACAAGAATAATCGCCTCATCCGCCCCCCTGTCACAGACATACTTCCTGAACGATCCTATGACATCATCTCTTAGCGACCTTCCAGGAACAGCTGCATGACTTCACGAGTTATTCTGATACAGGGACAAGGATGGCAGCAGAGGAGAGCCGCCTGTTGCTGAACAGCTTTCAATCAGCTTTAGGTCATTTCACCAAAGGCTAATCTCACCGACCAATACCGTTAAATCTGTGAGACTTTTACAGGAAGTGCACCGATGAATGCCCATAACATTGATAGTGAGACAGTTTACAGGGACAATTCACCCCTAAAATCAAAAATACAGATTTTTCCTCTTACCTGTGGTGGTGTTTATCAACTTTTTTTGTGAATTGACAAATGCTGGTGATGGAACGAACAAATGTTACTTTTCAGAAATCATGACCTGGTTACTTATGATAATCCTTGTTGTAGGCAGTTTCATGTAGGCACTATTTTCCTTCCTCCGAACTACAGCCGCCAACCTGATCACCATGCAGGAGATAGTGTGCATCTACTCATGGACCAGAGGCTCATACTTGTGAAAGTATGCAATTAATGCCGTCCTCTTTGGCTGAGCTGTAACATTAACTAGCGCAGTGGTGCTGTGAGCTAGCAGTAGATACACGATTCATTTTGCACAGTAATACGGTTTACTAGTGTAGTGTGGTAGAAAGAAAGTAGTTCCCATGAGGCAGCTCAAAACAAGGTATGTGGATTGTCTTGAGTGTTGTGATTTCTGTAAAGAGCCATTACTGCTGAAATTTTCAAATTAGTTTTTTGGTACTATGAGCACCGCAAGCCATCTAGTTCCATTATATTTGAGATACATTTTTAGATAATATATACGAAGAACATGCGAAAAAAGTAATGCGCAGCTTAAGAAGAAATGAGTCAAAAATTAGCAAAGAAAAACTGTGAAAAGTACAAGACGGGGAGACAATATGTTTTTTTAAAGTAAAAATTTTTTTTTTATTATTTTAATTTATTATTTTCTTGCAATTTTCGTAAAAATCTCTTGCCAAGTTGTTCATTGCCTTTTCTACAGTTTTTAAAGGAAGGCAAACCAGTCTGCTGAGATTTCATATAAAGTATCCATTTATCATATTGAGACACTTTGGGATAGAAAGCAGTCAGCTCAGAGAATCAGAAAAAGCTGTTACAGACTATTTTTGTGACACTTAGAAAAAAATAAAAACTGGCTCCTAATGTGGGTTTGAAGCCCTCAAGGCGTAAATATAGACAGTGCAGGCAGTGCAAATGCTGGGTACTGTGGGGTGATACGCTTACTCTACATAACATTCAATGGAAAGAATAATTTGTTATGTTTTTGGTATTTTGTCTTATACATATATATGTAATTATGATTTCTGGGTAATGCATATTTTGATGTTGTGTTGTGAAGTCTCTATCTGACCAAGTAACGAGTAACTAGTGATCACCGGGGCCCGTAAACTTATGACACTGCCCCAAGGGGTTGCAAGATGAGTAAAAAAAGGGGGAAAATTATAATTCGAAACATTTATGCTGTAAAAAACATATGTATTGCTTTCTAAGTTCCATACATTTTTACTTTCTATTTCATGTGAAATCCATCTCCTGGATATAACTTATAGACTTATAACTGGTGATAATGTGTCACATGTATTGTTTTGTTATAAAGGGTCATAAGACAAAAAGGTGGGTAATCGCAGGTCTAAAAAGTTTAAAAACTGTTTGAAGGTGAGGTGGTTTAGCCCTTTGAAACCTGGACTGACATCACCTTTCATGAGTATTAAAACCTCTGAACCATGGGCAAATTGGTGAGAAAAAGGAGCAACATGCAAATAAATGTCTCACAAATGTCAAGAAAAGAAAGTGGATTAAGAAATGTATTTTTTAAAAGATGTCTAGGGAAAACTGTATTTATTATTATGATAATTACACCTTTAAACTTACGTTAATAAACTTATTTTTAAGTACCCTTTCCAGGTCATCTGTGTGTGTGTGTGTGTGTGTGTGTTGTTTTTTTTAAACAAATTTTCATGTAATTCACTTGTACTTTTTACTAATTTCTTGCTACTTTTGGGGTCATTTATTCTTTCTTTGATCATTGCCTTCTTCACATGTTTTTGAAATATAAATCAAACCAGTTTGCTAAGTTTTCAAAGGGTTGCCTTTGTATTAATGTGTTATTAACCCTTTCCTCTCTGTAGGTGCGCAGGCGCAGCAAAGCGTGCAGAGCAGGACTGAAGGAGCATGACGAGCTGGTTGCCATTGGCGACCACATGTGTGCAGAGCTCAGTCATGCTCAGGCCATGAACCTCATAGACACAGAGAGCGCTACACTCCACCTGAGGGTTAAAAGGTCAGAGCATGGACTCACATCCATCACAGTCTCTGCTACATGAAGCTATTTTAAACAAATTAATGCATGTTTTACATTTTCACAACTCGTCATTCGTGTGATTCCAGGGCCCCTCCCGGGTTCCACTCCTCATCTTACTCCGCATCGCCCCGCTCCTCCACGAGGGTCCAGTCTCCCCCCACGGGCCCCTTGCCCTCCCACTGTTCCTCCATCCTCTCCCCCACCGGGGCACCCAGGGGCATCACTTCCCCCCCAGACAGCGAGGCCTACTATGGAGAGACAGACAGTGATGCAGACACGCAGTCAGTCACGCACCGTCGCCAACGCCGCACACCTCCTCACGCACGCTCACCTGCACGCTATGACAACCAAGAAGAGGAGGAGACCTCTGAGATGAGCGGGTAAGAAATAAAGACTTCCTGTTTGCAATGTGTCCAAACTACAGTTACTGCCTTGCTGTTGTACACCTCCGTGCACCAGTCAAGTTGCACCTACAGTTTACATCCATGAATACTTCACATGCAGAAGATTTACAAAATCTGCACAGGGGTCAAGGTGACCTTGACCTTTGACCGATGAACACCAACATCTAATCAGTTCACCCTTGAGTCCATGCAGACGATTGTGCTAAATTTGAAGAAATTTCCTTCAGGTTTTCTTGAGATATTGTGTTCACAAGAATTAGACAGGCAAAGTTACAGCGACCTTAACCTTTGACCTATGACCACCAAAATCTAATGAGTTCTTCCTTGAATCCAGATGGACTTTTGTACTAAATTTGAAGAAATCAATTCAATGCATTCTTGAGGTATCGCGCTCATAAGAACAGTACGGACGGACGGACACAGTGTTATAATCTCTATCATGTTTTCTATTACCTCTCAGCTATGAGAGCGCCACAGATTTAGGGGTTTCCATACCGGGGCAGTGGGATGGTCAGAGTCTTGTTGGCGTCCCTCGCAGAGAGCTCATCTACCAGCCACCCCAGACCGAGTGGACCACCCCAACACACACCCCACACACTCTGACCCCTCACACACTCACCCCGACGCCTGATCAGGGGTTGATGGAAGCGGAGGGAGAAGGAGACAGCGGCTTCCAGGAGGCGGGGGGCTGCATCGGGCTGGCCTGTCCACCGCTAGTGTCTCCTGAGCGAGCAAAAGAGGCTCTGATGTTGGGGTCTGGAAAACATCTGGTGCCAATGGTGGGACCACAGCAGACCCCCGTCAGTGACGAGCTCTCCACCACCTACAAAGACAAAGCACGGCAAGCCAGTAAGTATATCTTTATATAAAACCACAGCAGTACACTGTTACAAGTAAGTGATCCAGAGATTAAAAAGGGCTGTATGAGGGGGAAAATATACTAAGTCTAAGTCGTATACACATAAAGTATAAGAATGGCAAATTCACACATACACACACTGTTATTACTAGAATATATTTGATACCAAATTGTTATCATGCACTGTATATGCATACATCTTTGGGTAGGTAATGCACCAGAATGTAGCTGTGAGGGCTGTAATATGGAACAAAGGTGCTTACAGGAGTAAGGAAGGACTGCAAAATCCATGTAAGCAGGCAAGATGGGCTGGTGATTGAGACAAACAAACACAGGACTTTACCCAAGGAGACTGGTGTTTGTGTTCAATGTAAAGCCAAGTTAATTTAACAACGGTCATCCATGATTCTTTTTCTTTGTCAGATTATGTCAGAGGTGAGGCGTTACCTGTAGCAATTTAAACATCAATAATTATGATCATAATCAATAACCTGATTGCTAAGACTGTGCATAGCCAACTGAAAACAAGTGAGGACATTTACTCTTGTATACATATTATAGTAAAGTTAAAAGATGATGTTAAAATCCTTTCCAACATGATTATTCTCTTTTGTGAAGCCAAAAAACAACAATAAAAAACACCAAACAAACAAAGAAACTGATACAGTAAGTAATACCAGTGAGGTGACAGAAATAGGTTAAAAAGCCCATGCAATTGTCCAAATTTTGAAAAATACACCATTTTAGATACATCAGAGGCTATATGATCCTTTTGGTTTATGGTAATTAAACCTCTTCATCATATTTGTTTAGAAAGAAATGTATAGTAGATGTTACAATGCTAATTAAAGTCCTGTACAGCATTTAATGGATGTGTATATCACTTCCACCCATGTCAAATACAATGTGGATCTTAGATGTTGTATTCAAACTTTTCTTCATACAAGTTTGAGGATGATACACCAGCTGTTAACCAAAAAAAATGAACCTCTAGTTTCTCACGGCAATGCCACTATTTCAGTCTTGGCCGCAGTGTTGTCCCCTTTTAATTTAAATTCCAAAGATTCCCCTGATGTCTCCGTAGGCGTCAGCTGTGTACAGTAGTTTTTAGGTTATCAATAACTAGATCCCCCTCTAGTGGTGATGTTCTACAACTGGAGCATCCAGTTACATCTACAGACTGGTGGTGATGGGGTGAGATATACCAGATACCTGCAGAGGTATTCCACCTCCTCCCCCTTCTGTCCCCTGAAACAGCAGTGCATCTCTTCTGTCAGTATTCGGAGCATTTGCCTCGCTCGCTGTATTTATAGGCATTGAAGCTTCTGATCGACAGACTGAACGCAGCTCTGACTTACAAGCCTCACAGCTGACTATGTGGTGTGTGAGTGTGTGTGTGCAATGTGTGGTGCAGTAGGCTTTGCGCCAGGAAAACGTCTCTGTTTCTAGTGGTGGAGTGACTGGTAGATTCACTGATTAGTCAGTCAACAGAATGGATCAAGTCGTTCATCAAACCAAGAGAAAAGGTGAACATTTGCTGGTTACAGCTTCGCCAATGTGAGGATTTACTTTTTTTCTCTGCTTTATATTACTATCAATGAAGTATCTTTGTGTTTTGGACTTTCGGTCAGATGGAAAAGTCGTTTTGAACACGTCCCCTTTGAGTGTTGAATGTTATGGTTGTTTTTTGTTTTTTTTTAAAGATCCTGCCGTTTAATGAGGTGAAAAAAAATTACTAAACTGAAAAGTAGTGGAAAAAGATGTACATGATACATTTTGAGTAATTAAATGATTGCTGAGATAAGAAATGGGGATAATAGAGTGGAACCAGCTCACTAATGAGCATGTTATATCTCGTTAACTTAATCTGTACAAAAACAGAAGTGTGAAAGATGAAAATTTAACAGCAGTTATGTGCCGGGAGAGACACAAAAGTTGATTCAAACTTACAGAGGTTGGGACCAAGTCATTATTTTGCAAGTCACAAGTAAGTCTCAAGTCCTATACTTTGAGTTTTGAGACCTAAAGAAGTCATAATGCGTTCTTCACTAAATTTAATGCCATTTTAACAATGGAGTATTATAATTAATGTATTAAAATCATGCATGTTTTTCAAAATTTGCATTTATTTGTTAAAACTAATTTTTGGAAGTTTTTGCAGCTCCGTCTGTTATTTTTGACCCGCACGTTTAACTTTACCTTTTTTTTTAACCACCACATAGTATTTGTACGCCAATTAAATTATCTTTAGCGTAATTTTTTTCCAGCGGGCACTCAGTAATGTAACGGTAGTTCTTCGTGGCTCTCTCCTTCTGCAGCTTGACTGGATTATGTCCAATTGGTTCAATCAAAGTGGAACTAAGTGTCAACTTGCTGGGAATTAATAGCACTAACATTAGTCGATTCATTAAATTACAAACACTTTGGGCTTGGGTGAAGGTATCAAGTATTTTCAAGTCACAAGGCTCAAGTCCAAGTGAAGTCACAAGTCATTGGTGTTAAAGTGCAAGTTAAGTTGCAGGTCCTTTTTCATTTTTGTCTGAAGTCATCAAAATTGCAACCAAATCTGAATCAAGTCCAAGTCATGTGACTTGGTAAAAAACACCTTTAAAATCTTCTCATCGAACTCTTCACAAGAAAGCAAAAAAGAGTATTCCCCAAAATGAACTATTCCTTTAACTCCTGAAGTTTCATCATCCTTGTCTAGTTAAGTCATCATTTCAACGAGGCAGTGATGATCGCAGCTGATCACACTGAATAACTATTTGCTGATGGAGTCGTGACTCGATGGGATCGAGTGTTGCAGTAATGAGGGATCCATCATCCGGTGAATGACTTAGGTTAGGGCTTTACTATAGAATGATGAACGATGACTGAGGTGTTCAGGGACGTGCTCTTTCTCACGTTACACGCAAAGACACAAACACAAACAAACAAACAAACACACACACACACACACACACACACACACACACTTACACAAATCGCCTTTGACTTCGGATATGGGATTGTTAGCTCTGCTGCTGTAGAGTTGTGTGTTTGTGTGGAAAATCAGTGAGGAGTTATGACCAAGCTTTTCTCTATAAACTATAATTGGCTTTATGAACTCATACACACACACACAAATACACATATACACACACACACACACTCAATGACACTGCTGTCTAAATATCCTCTGGTGAGGGGTCTTCCCGACCTTGTGTCGCTCTGTGTATCAGTGTGTGTATATGCAACAGACTGGACAGGTGTTTGATGCCTGTCACACAGACAGGAATAGTGGGTTGACATCATGTGTTGCTTTGGGTTGCCGGACACAGACAAAGGTCTTTACATGGGCTGTGCCCCCCAAGAGAAGAGCTGGAAGACAGAGACTAAACGGTGCCCCACTCAGAGCAGACCTGGACGTTGTGAGGGTGTGTGTGGGAGGGTCTGAGGGAGTTTAAGGACACACACACACACTCACATTTGTGAGATGAGGGACCTCACATCTCCTTCAGGTTCAGACATAGGTGGACACACAGTCCCACACACCGTGTACGCAGGTAAGAGACTTTAAAACCCTTTTTTATGCACACATTTACACACAGATTCATCCACGTTAGAACTGAATGTTTTTCCTTTTCAATTAAGAGGGATTTCTTATTTTCTATGTCAACACACTGGGGAGTTGACGATCAACGTCAAGGTTATTGTTGTGCAGTAATGAACTTGACTAATGATCCCGATTTTTGAGAGTAAGTTAGCCAGTTTTATGCTGTAAAGAGGGATCATACAAGCTGATGGTTCTATATATTGTATACTGCACGGTGTACTAAGTGTTGTATTGTGGGTTGGATACATAATGCAAAAACAATGGTATGACGTGAGTTACAAATTATTTATAGTTATATTTAGCCATGCTGGCAGTATAGCTCTGAGGACAATGTTGGTCTGCTGGTTGGTGAGTCCACCACTTTGGTTCAAACTGGTTAGAAATGAAATCTGGTGCAGATATTTAGGACTTTGGTGACTTTTTATCTTGCGCTACCAGTAGGCCCATATGTGTGGTTTTGAGTGAAAAGTCTCCAAAGCTATTAGGAGGTCTGTCATAAATTTTCCTCAGGCATTCATATTTCCTTTGTGATAAATTCTTACAACTTTGGTGATCTCTTTGTCTTTACTAACAGATACAATCTGTTTGGAGGGATACAACATATTTAAGCTTTATAATGAAAGTAATGCAGGGGTGGCTTTGGATTTCATTGTTATAGTATGCATGTTTGTATGTGTGTGTGTGTGGATGGGTTTTCGGTATGAATACACTGAACTAACAAAAGGACAATAGAACAGGAAATGTGAAGTGAGAGGAAGAAAATAAACAGAAGAAATGACAGAGGTAAAAAGAAAAAGGGGAGGAAAAACTGCATCTCTTGTTGGGTTTAAAGGACAAATGTAAACAAAAAACATTGTTTGCACCGTTGCTAAAAACTGTCCATTAAACCTTGTAAAGTCTGCTCTACAACAATATCTAAACTTTTCAACTGAAATATCAAGTTTGATATCTAGATTGTGTGTTTGTTATGTTTCGATGAGCTTGACTAAATGAAAGTAGATGTGTGTGCACAGAGACTGCATCACACTATAGTTATGTAGTGAGGATATTGGAGAGAGTTGAGCCAAGATACTGGAAAGATTCAAATAGCCTTGGACTAAGCAGACACACACACACACACACACACAAACAAGCATTTGTGCAGGAGACAGTCTGATCTCACCTTCCCGGAGTGTGTGACTCAACTCTGGAGTGCAGCAGGAATTCTTTGTTCTAAATCTACAACACACACTCCTGTCTGTCACTGGTAATCCTCATCGCAGCTCCTCACTGTGATAATAATACTATAAATCAGTCAGTGAGGGCTATCACACTGTCATTTCCCTTATTTGTTAAAAAACCCCTTTACTGCCTTTGTTTCAATCTCTTTCAGCTCATTATTTTGTTCTCTCTTTCCTCTTCCTGTCTTGCAGAGTTGCAGCGTGGGGAGAGCGTGGTGGAGAAACAGGTGAAGGAAGCTCGCACTAAATGCCGCTCTATCGCCTCATTGCTGACTGATGCTCCCAACCCCAACTCGAAGGGGGTGCTTATGTTCAAGAAACGCCGGCAGAGGGCCAAGAAGTACACCTTGACCTGCTTCGGCAAAGCTGAGGGAGACAGAGGAGGGGAAACAGAAGGAGACACAGGAGGGGAGACAGAGGAGGAAGGAGGGAGCTCCATTTTGAGCGGATCAGAAGTTGACGAAGAGGGATTTTCAGCATCGTTTGACCCCACTTGGGATACTGGTTATCTAGACCTGCTGGACAGGAGAAGCTCCGCCTGCCCGTCAACCACACCAACAACACCAACAACGCCGACAACTAATCACAACTTGGGGTTGGACATCTCAGCCTTTCAGTCACCAGGACTTTTTGCCAATCAAATCCCCGGATTGGAGGTCTCAAGGCCAGAGAACTCGGCCTATCAGGGCTCAAGGCTGGAGAGCAGCGTCACAAAGCAGCCAATCAGTAATCAGCCTGCACACATGTGTCCTCCAGCTGTGGCTCTGACCAACGGGGGTTCAGTAGCTGTGAGTCGGGCTAGTGTTGTTCTGAGCCCGCCGTCTCAGACACCGCTTTCAAGTCAAAATGGGCAACAAGGCATCGCTAACCCTAACCCTACCCCTAACCCTGACCCTAGTCCAGGCCAAATCGCAGACTCAGATCATCACCTGAATCCAGGCGTTCTGAACCGCACTGCTCGCCCCTTCACGCCAGGCCCTGCCCCTCCTCGTGCAACCGTAACCTCTGTAATGTTTCGCCCTCCCCAACCCAGACCTGTGGCAGCTGTCTCCATGGTGACTATCCAACCTACTCGCCATCCATCAGGGCCAGATGCAAGGAAAGCGGTGTCTAGCACCTCTCTGTACATCCCTCCAAGGAATAACTACAGCAACACTCCATCTGTAAACTCGCCTCCCTCCTCTCTCTCTTCTGCGCCTCTTTCCCAGACTGCCACAAATGTGCAAACATTTTCCCCTCAACCCGCAGTGTATGCTTCCCCTTCTGCCGTATTTTCCCCTCCAGCTCCGCAGCAATTTCCCTCTCCTCCCTCTCTAGCTTATCCACCTCCATCCACCTGTATTCCTGCTTCTCCCATCTCACCACCACATCCCCCTGATCTGACTAAAGCTTCCATCCATGCTCAGCCCGCTCCTCCTCCTCCTCCTCCCACCCAACCTCCTCCATCCCCACCTGTCCAACCCTATATCAACATGACAGGTGCCGTGACCCCTGGCTCCAATGCTTCCATGGCAACACCTCTGCAAGCTCCTGATTCTCTGGCAACACGTGAGGAGCGTATCTCTGTCCCTGCTGCTCGCACCGGCATCCTGCACGACGCCCGTCGTCGTAGCAACAAGAAGCCGATGTTCTGTTCAGTTCAGAATAAAGATGTTTCTCCAAACCCGGACCTGCTGTCAATGGTCCAGAACATGGACGACCACTTTGGGAGAGCTACAGGTGCCGAACCCGGAGCTGCGCCCAATGCGGAGACTGGGCATGAGTCAGGGCCTGAGGAGGACTGGCTGAGGTTAGGGGCGGAGGCGTGCAACTTTATGCAAGCTCAGCGGAGACCCAGGCCACCTCCTGTCGCTCCCAAACCCCAAACCCCTCAGGTACCACAGCTGGCGGGGAAAGGAGGTGAGCTGTTTGCTCGCAGGCAGAATCGAATGGATCGGTACGTTGTGGAGAGATCTCCCTCTGTCGCCGCAGCACCTTACTCTCCAGCCCAGACGAGAGAGCCCTCGCCCACGCCTTCTCTTCCTGCCACCTGGAAGTACTCGTCAAACATCCGTGCTCCTCCGCCCATCAGCTACAACCCCCTTCTGTCTCCCTCCTGCCCTCTGAAGGCTCAGAAGAAGCCTGAGGTGTCAAAGACAAAGTCTGGGCCTAAAGGTCAGAAAGCCGGCCTCAAGTCTGTAGACGTCATGAGCCACCAGCCATACCAACTCAACTCATCTCTGTTCAGCTACGGGGGCGGGGTTCCCCAGCACACTTCAACCTATCAGCAGCAGGGAGGAATGACAAGTGGTCCCCAGAAGACAGCACGAGTGTATGAGGTGAAGCGCTTCTCCACGCCGCCGCCGACATCCACAGGGCCCGCACTCAAAGTGATTGTGCCACGATCTGCTACGACACTCGGAGAACCACTGTGGCGCTCTGATGTCACATCTCCTCCACCTACAGGTGCCCCCGCCCCCTACCAGCCATATCAGCCTCAACCATACCAACCTCAGTGGGCCACCTCCCCTCTGACTTCCCCACCTCCCCCTGCTCCTACTGCTCCACTCCCTCAGCTCCCCACCTTCTCTGCTGCTCCAAATCAAGTCCAGTCTCCCACTTACTCCCACCCTCCACCCTCCAACACCAACAGGCAGTTTAAGAGCGCCCCAGATCTAAGTCCCATCGGCCACACTGGTGCCCCTCAGCCGGCATCCAGCACCACTCAACTGAGCAGGGTCCCAAGGCCAAGGTTCAGCACCTCCAACCTGGGTCTGCAGCCTTGTGTCTGGCGTCCTGGATCCACGACGCACTGAGCACACTCCTGCCTGGACATAATAAACCAGTGCTCTACGGGGACATAGAGCAACATTTTTTAAATGTGTTTTTAGTATCGTCATATTGTTTTTCAGATTCACAGCTTGAGGTTTTACCAGCCACGTTTTATCACGAGTTTGTGGCACATTTTCTCACTTACATTTTATTTTGTTGACTCATTCATTTTTTAGTTGGAGTTGGAGGGAACACTGTTTAGCAAAGTAAATCTATTGTGGAAACATGAGAAAAGTTTCTTTTTTAAAAAATGGGGATCAACGGCAGATTGAAAAGACAGAAAGAGATGCTTGGGGAAACAAAGTTGTGTAAATATTGAATTGAATGATGAATTAAGTTTAAAAACAAAAAAAGAGAATAGAGGATGTGGAAAGACAAGAGTGTTAAAGAGTGAGAAAGATGAAGTTGAGGATGAGAAAAAGATGAAAATGGAAGCACAGGAGGCTCTGATACAGTGACATAACACAATCATTGGGCTTTATTAACGACTATGTGGGTAGAAACGTCCTTACTTTGTGCACAAAATGAGTATGTCCACAAAATAACTGTTGGATTCTTGACATGATCTTACTACCGTGCATATGTTAGTAAATCAGAATAATTCTATATCAACAGGCGCATGCTTGTTATTTGCAGTCGGCATACTACCACTATGTGCCAAACAGCATCGGAGAAACACTGATTTGAATTGCAAAACTGTTTTTTTCAGTGTTTTTACCATTTTTAACTATACAGTCTATTTGTTTTGTAGAGGAAGAGACCTCGGCTCATGGTAAAAGACCTCCTGAGCAAAGAACACTAAAGGAACTCTGAAAAGTTGAAGTTTCAGCTGGTTGCAATCTACAAACCTCACCACTAGATGTCCCTAAATGCCCCTCAATTTTACACACTGTTTATTGAATACACTCAGCACAATAGTTTTAAATGGTGTTTATAAAGCCATTTCAAATGAATATTGTTTTAATATGCTATGCATTTAATAAAAAGCTGTGTTGATATTTTTCAAGACAGCCAGGCCACCATCATTTGTGTATAGGCTTGGTCTGAAATTTGTCCACATTATTCAAACAAATTCAGGCGAGAAAATATTGATGAATTCTGGATTTAAGTGTAAAGAGTTCGTACACACAGTGTAAGCACAGATTTGTGTGTATGCATCATTTTTGAATGAGGTCAAGTGTCTGTGTAGAAGTGTAGAAGGTGCAGATTTGCCTTCACAATCTGTAAACATCCTACAGTACCTGTTGCCATCAAGCATGATCATATCAGAAAAGTTGCTTTACTAAAATATTTGAAGTTGCTATTAGCACTGTAATTCCTCCTCTGTGATATATATATATTCTAAGGATTTCTGTTTGATGATTTAGTCTTTTTTTAGTTGCACTCTGCAGCAGTGTGTGCTTTGTTTTCTGTAGTTTAGGGCAAAGAGCACAGCTGCCGTGAAGAAGGGAAGTCTTTTAACAGTAGCCTTGATTTCCGATCTGTTGATACGAAACAAGAGATGTATAACATGTCTGTTTAGCTGTTTTCCACGGAGACATGCGGCTGAATAAAAATAGACATGAGTCACCTCAGCTGTCACTCTGTTTCTGCCTGTGTCACCGGCTCCGGCAGCGAGCCCCGGTATCTCCTCCTATATTTAGCTTTTTACCCTTTTCCTCTCTTTCAGGCATTTACTGAAGAGTCTAATAGCTTAATTGGTCTCTCAGGGTGTTGAGATCAAATAGTCTTTAATAGTGACAGTTTAGGTGTCAAGATAATGTTTCACCACTTTCACCACATGGAGGCACTGTAGGATTTGTCATCCAAACATGTTGCACCTCTACAGTTTATGATCTCCCTCGTCTGGGAACAGATTTTACATTTAATGTTTGAGTGGCGGGGGGAAAATATCTCCACTTTAAATCCAATCTTTATATAATTTAATCCTTTGAAATCAGAGCAATCTGGCTTGATTACAATCCAAAAAAAGATATTAGGGTGATGAGCAATCAATGAAGATTTTATTTATTTATTTATTTTTTTTTACAGTTTTCTAAATCTACTAATTCCCTGAAGTTTGCTGAGCATTTCAAAAAGGGTTGCTCAGTGCCTTTTCCCTCCATGATTTTGAAAAAAATTGCACCAATTTGCACAGGATTCAAAGGTTTAAATACTTGTGAAAGTCATTGAAAGCAGGAAAAAGAAAAGTGATGTTGCTCCAGGTTTTGAGGGGTTAAATTAGAGTTTCTTAATCTTAAAGGTACAGTTCAGATTTTTCTAATTCAGGTTGTAAGGAGTACATATACATAGACAGTGTATTATAAACAGTGGATGTCAGTCAGCCTGCACCTGGTTTGGAGACATGGCTGGAGTCCTGCTGTGGAAGGGGGCCCGCAACAAAATGTACTTTAACCATCTAAAAAGAAAAGCAATATTAGTTTAAGTTTATGCTACTTTGAGAGTGTTTTTATATTAATGTCAGACATTGTCATGATTTCCAATGGAAAATTAATCTGTTACATCACTCTCTTCAAATCCAGAGTCCATTGAGAAAAATAATGATTTAATATCGCTAAACAAAAGAGCTGCTGGTCTACTTCTGCCTCCACCAGTTAGTTTTTTTGGGTAATTTTGTGACTTTAGAGTTAAAAGGGGTTAGTTCAGATTCACCAAAGTAACACAATAACATAAACAAACTAAATCATATGAGGCAGTTGTAGACCAGCTGCTCCTGTGCTTAGTTAGTTAAAAATGCTGTTTTTCTCAGTGGAGTCTGGTGGATGTGAGGAGAGCCTAAATGAAGAACTGAAGCCGTTAACGACTTCCCGTCAACACAGTTTAGTTATTGTTTTATTAAGGATGCCCATTAGCTGAAAGCAAAACTGTCACTATTCTAGGTGGGATCTGGTACATATTCATAACATTTACAGGGCATAATATATATTATACATAACTCATAACTAAAACCAAAAAAAACAAAGTAATTATGTTAATAACAACAACAAAAATTTCAACAAGAAAAAACAACAAATAATAATAATAATAATAATAATAATAATAATAATAATAATAATAAAAATAATAAGGCTTTCTCACGCAAAGATAAAAGTGAAAATACTCCAAATAGAGCGTACTCTTAAATTGATATTGATTTTTTTAGGTGGGACTTTTTTAGGTGGCTAAAATATGTTTTGTTACTGACCCCCCTCCACAGCAGTATATTGATTATTGTAGCTTCAGTGTCAGACTCCCGCTTGTCTAAAAAAAGGGGGGCGTTTTGACTGACATCAACTGTATGTAAAATGTTTACTATGAGTAAGTACCTCATATAATTTCACTTTAAAAAAAGCCCTTTACTGCAAACACACTGTATATTAGGAAACCCAGAAGACATAAAAGTCCCTCTTCTACTTATTTTATTTTAGATTTAATATCTGATCATTGCGGTTGAAGTTGTCCTTGTAGTACCTACGTTTCAAAGCAGATTAATGAGAGCCACATGACAGCCTTGGAGCTGTGAAACCCAACCACGGCCACTGAAAGGGATCTAACCTCTGACCCTTGACTGGGATCAGGTGACAGACGGGGCTAACTTTAGCTGCTAACTTTAGTCCTGTTCAGTAAGCTTAGCTGCTGTGCTAGTGGAGGGTACAACGCACACACAGATATCCAACTCCAGCATGCAGCAGATTCATTTTTCTACTAACTAGGTCACTGGATTTTAGAAATACATATAAGCTGTAACTGCACTTACAGTAATGACTGAAGTGGCTCTTTCAACTCTTGGCCAAATTACCAAATTAGTTCAACAATTCTCCCTCTATCGCTCTCTCGCCTCATCTCTGTTAATTCCTCTCTCACTCAATCGAGCACACACTCACACACACACACCATTTCACCTATTTTTGGAGCCGTTAATCTTCAGCTATTTGGCGCGGTGCTAAACTCTTAATTCTGATGGCTTTTTTACAATGTGATTGAGAGTGGAGGGGAAGTGCTACCTCGTACATCCTGTCTCCACTGGCGGCTCTGCCAAAGAAGCTCTTTACTCACAGCGGGTTTCTGGGTCAACAGTGTCGAGTGTTTGGGGTCAGGGGGGTCAAGGTTTAGGGACAGGTTGGTTGATGGACAAATAATGGTCCTTCTAATCTATGAATTACTGTTTAGGCCTACCAGGCACAGGTCCATGGACCCAGAGTGTGAGGGCCTCCTTTGACCTTCACCTGTAAATATCACTCAAATTAACACGTATCAACCGAGAAGAGACTCAAAGAGACACAAAAAGACCACAAAGGGATGCAAGGGATACAGTTTCTACAAAAAGATGATCAATTCTTCCCTGCTGGGTGAACAAATCACTGTTTACTGCCTGAACAAAACTCAAAATGACGAGCAGAAACATAAAGAGCCATTATAGCTTATTTTCCCACAATTGCACAGATACCGACAGATTTACAAAAGCTGCTGGTTGGATCTAAAAAGCAGAGGACTGATGAGGAACTGTGACTGACATGATGATACAGGTATAACTGCTGCCAGGCACAAACAAAGCATGAAGTTACAAAGGTTTGTTGTTTGTAGGAGGATGAATAAAGAGGCGATGAGAGGGGGCGGAAAACACATCAACAAAAGCATAAATGCCCTCCGGCACGTAAAGCCGAGTGACAGGGGAAGACAGTAAGTGCTGTAAAGATATTTTCTATTCTCTTGTGTTATTTGTCATGTTATCAAAAGCTCCTGTTCCCCTGAGATTGGAGAGAGCGTAACAAACAAGCTGGAGGAATTCAGGAATATCACCATAAAATGTGACACGCTCTCTATGAACAATACACACTCTGCTGGTCTTTCCAAAGTGTAGGCTGAAGACCAAAGGCTGATGAAATATTTTGTTATCTTCAAACAGCTCTGGTTATAGAGAACCCCAGTAATGAGTCTTAAAACCCGGAAATGAGTCAGCATTTCACCTAAAATAAGGTCTGTGATTAACACGCCCTTATGAGACTTTCAGGTTTTGTTCTACGACATTAAATATATCGGTAAATACCTAACTTGCAAACGTTGAAGCGTCTCTGTGTCTTAAAAACGATGGTTGGCTAAAGAAAACTAAAATCATGACGGACTGCACTGAGCACAGCTTTTCAGCCTGGTAGCGGCGGCGACGCGACTGTAGTGAAGTTCGTTTATACCCCGTCACTAGCTTTTTACTTCTAGCGATTGCATTCAGTCTTTAAACATCCTGAAAATGGTGCTCATTTGTGAAGATTATCCTCTTTGAACAAAACAACAAACAGCAGAACATGTATCATAAATGCTTGTTTAACACAGAGCTAATTTCCTGCAGTGATCCAAAATCTATTTGATCTAAAGTATTTATTTAAAATTATGTACCAATATTTTTTATCATTGCTCAGTTTTTTTTTTGTGTGTGTACTTTTTTTCAGGTATTTTTCTCATCCACTTTTTAAAACAAATTTTTGAGGCATTTCTTGTTGAGTTGCCCGTTCCCTCTTTCCATGGTTTTAAAAGATATCAAGTCAATTTGTGCATGTTTTAATATCTTCTATTCTTACATTAGCCTTTCTATTATTACTCTTATTTTTTTTAAACAGATAACACTGATAGATTTAAAAAAAGATCATTATCAGCTTCTTATTATCACTCTTCTCATCAAACCCTGAACTTGAAACACCACACCCACCTCTCTCTTTACCCCCTACTCAGTTCACCCCACCCTCCCCTCCCACCCCTGAAGCCAGGTCCACAGCACTGGAGCAGCCCTGCTGACGGGGTTTCACTCTCTCCAGGGCGAAGAGGAGGGCAGGCAGTACAATACAAGCCGTGGGACACAAATCTACCTGGGAATCTATATTCCTCTTCCTCTGAGCCACACCTTCTCTGGGACCTTTTGGGACCTGTGCCTCCCCGTGGATACCCGGGTCTTAGGTAAGGCATTAGAGAAGTGATAATGATGACGAAATCGCTCTCCCACGTGCCTTGAGTGTTTGTGGATTATTTGGCACTGATGGCTTCTGGGTTGTCAAATAAATCTGGATCCTCTTTTTAGGGTTCATACACATTTTTACCCATAAATGTCCGAGACTTTTCATGACTCTGAGACAAATTTTAAAGATCACAAATTCTGTGAAATCACCATCGATAATGCTTAGCGGTTCTTTACATAACGATGTTAAAACCGTATTTTTTCAAAAATAATTAATTCAGAATAAGATTAGAACTGAATATTTAAATATTGCTTAGGGACTGCTCATTATTTAGGAGGGGGGAGGGGGTGGTGCAAAAAGGGGGAGGTATATCAGGAGGGGCTTCAGTTTTTTTATTTTGGTTTTGGGGAGGGGTAAAAACTTTTAATAGCTGTATTTTGCATTCAATTGTACTGTAAAATTTTGCCTTTTTTTCTTTAAATTCTTAAATGTTTTTGGCAATGTTTAAAGAAAACTTTTTTTTCTTTTTTTCCACAAACAATTTTGGTGATTTATTTATTTATTTTTAAAAACTTGATTTTCAAACCTGCTGTTTTGGTAGGCATGTTACTTTAATCACAGCCAGAAACTGTAAGATTTCCATTGGATTTTTCATTTTCTGACAGTCCTTGTACACATGATGTGTTATTATACAGGTTTGTGAGGCTATATTTTACTTTCCCAAAACTTTTCCAAGCCTGGAAATTACTATTTGCCAATCCCATGACTTTTCCAGGTTTGTCATGACCGTACGAGCCCTCTCTTAAAGTGCAAGGCGACAGAGTTTAATTGAATTCTTGTGGTCAGCAGATTTTGGCTGCAGGAGGAGACTATCTGTGGCTTGTGGAGGCTTATGTAACTAATGAATTAATGAATGAGGGAAGCAGATGCTCGACTATATATGATATATTTGACTGTTTGTTTTGTTAAAAGTCACAGGGCGTGCTCCAGAAAGACTTTACATTATGTACAGTTTCATAGTTATCTTGCATATTTTTGCATAAATTAAAAAGCAATTAAACTAAATTATGACTCATGAGAGACCAGCTGGTAGATAACTTTCCTTTTCATCCGCCAGCTCTTACTGCACCTCACACTGTGGCAGGTGAGGAATGTGGCCGTCTGCAGTGGAGTTTTTAGTCCGCGGGTATGGATGTATGTGTGTATTTGGGAATGTGCTTACTGATGCCCTTCCTGTCCAGCTGTCCCCTCGAGATTTATCAGGAGCTAAAACAGGCCGTTGGGGGGACAGGAGCACTCAGGGAGGCGGTAACAGGACCCAGGCAGACCCACGCGCCGGTCCTGTTGTCGCCATCTGCATAGCCTCCATATTGCTTTTTTCCCCAGAACATCCAAAAACACCTGTAATCTCCTGTTTTTAATCCACCGCCACTGACTCACGTTAATCACAGGAGAAAAGCTATTAGAGCGCAAATCTGTGTGTGAGCTGGTGCATTTATATGTATGCACAGGCCCACTCTGCGCTATAGAACATGGGTTCATAAAAATAGCATGTGCAGGACTGAATCCCAGGCAAGGAAATGAGCTTCAATTACAGCGGATGAAAAGCAATTACATTAACTGTCTCCCTGCAGACGGACCCCGCAGCTTTCTCTCTTGTACTGGGACTCACCTCCAGCCTTACATAATTGCTTTCGACCTGTGCAATAGACAGCGACATACTACCGGCCCCCGTTTGAGTGGTTAGTCAAGAGAGACACGAGCTGCCACCGGGAATTAGTGTCCTTAAGGGCATGCGGGGGGGCTACACACAATGTTTAAAGTGTGCTGAGTTAATTAGGAAACCCAGTGAGGTTTCTGCTGGAGCTTGCTGGAGTTCGGGACGTGATGTGCAACCTCATTGTACGGAAACATATCTTGGAAATCAGTTTAGATCTTCTGGGGAAATATTTACGGAAAAGTTAAACGCTTTTGTTGGATCACGTTTCACTGCTGCTAATTCTGTCATGCTCTCTGCTGGTCTCCTGAGAGGCCAAATACATACAAGTCTCTCTAACTGATGAAGATCAATTCAAGTTATTCTAATGATTTGAGTGCAAATCAAGTGAAGTCAGTTCGTCTACAGAGCACATTTAAAGAACAAATGCTGAACAAAGCACGTCGGAGAAATACAAAATACATGGGAAACAGCATCCTTAAGCATTCTTTAAGTCCAATGTTTTGTTGATCCCTCCATGCACCCGGACCTCATAATTATATTTTCTATATTTGCAGCTTTGTCATTTGAATGTTAAAATATGTTAATTTGGGGCTCTTGCTGAAACTAGTGATGCTGTCTAGTTTTGGGAGCACAGTCTCCTGTAAATATGATCAGCTTTAAAAGTTATGGCAGCAAATTGTTGGCAAATAGTTGCCTATTAAGGCCTCCAGCAGATACAAAGCAACAGTCAAATGCAATATTTTCCCTCCTTTTAGCTCTGTTGGTCTCCACCAACTCCTGAGTGAAATATCTGTCTCTAACTTTTGCTGCTAAATGTTCCACTCCTGTATGAGCTGGCGGCTAACTTAGTCTGCTGTTCGGTGCTGGGCAGGTAGAGTATCGTGGGCTGATTTAAAACCAAGAGGCAACCTCTAGTGCCGAAAATGAAGCCAGCGCAGAAGTGCCAAAAAGTGCTGAGAAGCTGTTTATGGTAAAATTCATACAGACTGCTAACCTGTCCTGTAGGGGTCACTGTTATGTCCTGGGTGTGTCAGTATAGGTAGGAACCATCATTCAGTGACAGGTGTTGCTAGACAGAGGAGCACAGACAGCTTTTTGACCACAATGCTGGGACGTGTTACGCCATCGTAGTGGATGGACACAGAATGGAATGTTTTTGCACATTTCATTGAAGACAACAATGGTGAAATGAAATGCATCAAATACAAGAAGGAGTGGGACTCAAGCATGTCAGTTAGTAGTCTGTACGGGCAAGTTTAGGCTTAGCCGCTATAACCGCAGTTCTGTGAACGGCCACTTGAGGCTGGCTCTAGAATCGAGTCAAGTCCCTGCAGACGCCATTGTTAAAATGCCCAACTTTACAGCAGAAACAAACATGTTAACAGCCTGGTACAGAAATGATTGTGGTCTCTATTGTTAATTTCAACATTCATGACTGTACAGGAAGGTTTTTTTATGTACCAATTTAAATTGGTCCAAATATGGCCACTTCTGGCTACAAATATCCAAGATGGTGGCCAAATGCCACACTTGAGTCTACAAATGAGAGTCCACAAACCAACGGCTGACATCATGGTTGCTACAATCATGCAGTCTATGCATAAAACCGAAACAGTGAGCTAAAAGACGCTAAAACGCTCTCTAGAGGTGAATGGGAAATGCAGAGCTGGGTCATTGATCAGGTGAAAACTTTCTCATCGCCCATTTGGTTCAATTTCTGTATAAAAATGTTGCAGAAATTTCTCCACTATTGTTGAGTGTGAGACTTCATTTAGTAGTTTGACGAAAAATTCTTGTTCAAGCATGGACGTTTATCAGTAACACACAATTTGCTGATGGCAGCCATGAGATGCATTTGAAAAAATTGAGTAAGATTTACAGCAAAGATTTATAGAGTTAAGAATATGTGTGAATTTTCTATTTCTCTTTTCTGACTATATAGGTGTATTTTCCTTTCTTTGTGAAGCAGCTGTAATTTTTTTCTAAAAATTGTTAAATTATGATAAATATGAAGTCATTCTTTCTCTGCTCTGTCTTTCAGCCATGCCTCTCACCACTGCTGCTCCGACTAACAAGAGGAAGAAGGCCAACAAGATCATCACTGACCTATCCAACATCAGCCAGAATGGTAAAACACACAGACAGCATGCCGATCACATATTCACACACGACATGTAAATGTTCTGCTGGTCAGCCTCATTCCTCGAAGACCTTCCTCTATCTGATTACACTGCGCAGCAAATGTCAAATCCAATTTCAAGTTTCGCTCGGTGGTGTCGGCTATCTGCACAGTCCATGTGTGTAAACTGAACTGCCTGGGTGTAAATCGTTACATGTGGTCTTATAATTCTGCTATTAAATAAAACAGACGCCCGCACACACACACAAGCAAGCAGGAACACAATATCTAACATGCACATGGCATCTCCTGGGGAGATGTGGGTCATTATCAGATGGCACAGCAGCCACAAATCTGTCAACATTGGAGACAACACAAAATACCAGACAGTAATTCTGCTCCCACAATATCTGTCTGAGGCGACTTAAGTGGAATCAATGCAACTTGTAAAAATGTGGCAAATTGTTCACAACTTGACATCAGTTTGTAAACTCAGTGCTGCCTATAAATAAATGCATAAATAATATATTAGTAAGTAGCATCAACAGTGCAGATGGACTGGGATATTAAATCCCAAAACAGCATGTATGTACTTTTAAGCTGATATTTGTGTTGAGGGTGGAAAGATACAGACAGTTTCACATTTCAGATAGCTGGGAGTGCTGTTCGCCTCACAGCTGTCCTTTAAGAAACTTGTGAAACAGCTGTGTAACACTGTGAGATTTAATCTCAGGACCATCAGGTTTATAAGAAACCAACTACCTGTTGATGCACCAAAGCTGTAAATGCACTCAATGATATTTTCTCACGTCGTACTGTATCACAAGCTGGTTTCAAGCTGGGAAAACAACACTTGCTCCACTGAAAACACTGTACAAGCAAACACTGAAGGTACTGGATAAAAAGCCAAAAAGCTACTCACTACTGTTACTTCATTAAGAACTACAACCTCCTAACCTTTGATCAGTTTGTGGGTTTTGCTGATTCTCGTTTGCTGTACAAAGTGATCAACGGTTTTTCTCCTCCCCCTCTAAAAGAGTTCATATCAATGCATGCAAATAGTGGAAAACAACTAGGACAGCTAACAGAGGTGTCTGTGTAATGCATCACAGATCTTCTGAGTTTGGTAAATCAGCTCTCTCTATTAGAGCAGCAACCTCCTGGAACTCATTACCAAGTAAAATCAGAGTGTGTGGCAGCTTTGCAGAATTTAAATCTGGGATGAAATCATGGCTAAAATCAACTCAATCACATACTTATCACACTTAAAAACAAAGTTTTATGAACTCTGTGTTAAAATGTTGTGGTACCATTTCCCCATTTTAAAGAGAATGTAATGTAAATTGAAATATGTTGCTTTACATGATATGTTGGTGTTTTTATTGTTTTTAGTTGTCTGCATGATGTTTTTTTTATTGTTTGTTTTGTATGTTTTTAGATCTTCCTGCCCAGGGACCACAGATGTAAATTAGCTTTATAGCTAACTCTGGCTCATAAGCTGTGTTGTACACTATCCCTGTCAAATCAACAAATAAAATAAATAAAAATAAATAAATCAGTTGGCTGCCAAGTACATGGACCATGAATGCATTGAGCTCTCATTTTGGTACTTGTGCTGTTATAAGTGCAATTTCATGTTTAAACGGGACCCTGAAACAGGGCCAAAAGCAGCTGCAAGTGATGCACTATTCGAAGTGCTGCAGTCCATTCTTTGTTTTAATATGTTGTTTTTTCTATCAGCAGCAAAACTGACATTTACTTGTTGCATAATATCTTACCAACCACATTATACTGTATTCTCTGCTAATCTCTGAGAATGCAATCTGCAACCTGAGCGTGCTGAGTGTCTGTACACATGCTTATATCTGTCATTCAACAATCTGTTGATGTCTTTCCCCATTTGTGTCCTTTGCTGTTTTTGCTACCGCTCCTTCTGCTGTCACATCTGCAGCCACATCTGTATCTTTCCACCAGTTTGTTTTCAGTCGGTCAGGAGCTTACGCTGCTTATCTCTTATTTTGCTCCAGTTAATGCCCACTCATCTGTCCATCATCCCTGCCACTGTGTGGCTCTGACATTTGTCCCTGTATGTTGTCTGTCTGTCCATCTCCTGCCTCTGTCAGTCTGTCCAGTTTCCTCCCAGTCAGCAGTCAACTCCAGTTTCACATTCTTCTGAATTAACACTAATCAATATCCCCATGGGAGAGTTCTCTCTGCTCAGCAGCCTCAATTATTCTCCCTCTCTCTCTTTCTCTCTTACACACACACACACACACACACACACTTAACACACACCCACTTGCACAAGCCTGATTTACGAGGTACTGCTAACAGCTCTCCGCAGCATTGCAATGCCAACTCCCCGCTTTATAGATGTGTTCGTGTGAGTGTGTGTGTTGGTTTATGGCTGGACTCCAGGTGTTATGAGTGATATCAGAGTGTATGTGGTGGATGAGAAGAGTGTTTTATGAGGAGCTCTGAGGAGCAGTAAAATCCATCAGATCTCTCCATCACTGGAGGAGAGGAGTGAAGAGAGAGGCAGCGTGCTATAAGGATTTCCCTCCATAAACAGAAAACCTGCCGTGACATTCGCCAGCGCTCTTTTCTTCCATATTGCTTTGGCCTAGTAACCCCTACGACTCCCTGGATTGTCTCTCTCTCTTACACACACACACATACACACACACACACACACACACACACACACTCTAACGGTGCACAACAGGTTTCATCTCTAATTCATCACAACAAGGATAGTACGAGAGCCAGAGGATATAAATTCGCCCTTTACTGTCTTATACATTCCCCATTTAATATCAGATATATAGTGGAAGGTAAAACCCACCTTTTAATTTGCCAAATGGGTTTAGTTGATAAGAGAGTGTATTCCACATCCACTGAGGCTACAACCAACAAAGCTTAAAACTGTTGCCCTGCACAGTGATATGCGACTTATCCTCTCACAATAACATTTCAAGAAGCATGGCGATGCTCAAAGCATTAGCAGGTTTATTTCTACTGCAGCCACCGCACTAGCCGTCATTTTTTCCAATCGAAGGAGATGTAAGCGTGGTATGCGAGCAATAACGGAAAGGACATGGGAGTAGCTACGAATCAGGGATTTCTGTGAGGTAATAGTCCACGATTTCACAGGGGAATTGTGGAGTCAAAACTTCCAAATGATCCGCTCAACATCATGCAGCATCATGTGACCTACAAAAGCAAAAAAAGTGCTTCCATTGGAGTTTTGCAAAATAATAAATGGGAGTTTTTCCCCCCAAAATTCCTCATTTCCATTAGGTGTTTTATATTCACTATTTCAATTTGTGCAATTTGAGAGTTTTTGGGGTTTTTTTTAGATTATTTTATGGGGCTTTTATTGCCTTTTATGTACAGGACAGTTTAAGCATGAAAGGGGGAGAGAGTGGGGCAATATGCAGCAAAGGGCCAAGGCCAGAATCGAATCTGCGGCCGCTGTGGCGAGGATACAACCTCTGTATATGGGGCGTTGCTCTATCAACTACGCCACCAGGTGCTCCTGGAGGAGTTAATTGAAACCCGCCTACTGCCTGTGCGAATAGCGTGTGGTGCATCACTGAACCTTTTGTTTTTTGTCTCTCAATTCGTGCTAACAGGTTGGCAGTCACGCCACTGGCGTCATCAGTGCTGCTCAGGCGCGGCTTGGCTGCTGCACAGCTGCGGCACATCTAGAGAAAGAGAGTCTCAACGATTTTTTCCTTTTTCACTGCACACACCCAACTGCGATTCTAAATCCAGTCCCTTCATTTTGTCCTCTTCCTATCAGATGATGAGTCAGACCCCGAGGCCTCTGAACTCGACCTAGGCACCAAGATCAAGACGCCCAAGGACACCATGCTGGAGGAGCTCTCCTTGCTCTCGAACAAGGGCTCCAAGATGTTCAAGATGAGGCAGCAGAGAGTTGAGAAGTTCATCGTGACCAACGAGAACAAGGTAAGAGTGAATAAGACAAAGGATATAATGGTTTGTATATGTGCGTACTGATCAGACTATCTTTTTTGTTTTCCAGCAGAACCTCGAGAACCTGCTCATGTCCCCCCCCCCTCCTGTTCCACCAAAGCCAGAGATAAAGGAAGGTGAGGTGCACTTATTTGTATTTTCAGTATTTATTTATTAAGATTTTGAATTTAATCTCTGCTACTTCCCCTCTTTTTCTTTGCTGTCTCAGTGGTGGAGGAGACAGTTGATATGGAGGTGGAGAAGGTGAAGAGGAGGAAGGAGTATGTACGCACCTACATATCGCCATGGGAACGGGCCATGAAGGGCAACGAGGAGCTGACAGCCACCATGAAGAGCACCATGCCGGGACCCATCCAGATGCACCCAGAGCTGCCTCATTACAAGAGCTTCAACAGGTACACAGATACAGATCATCATTATATTGAACTGACTAAGTTGCAATGATAATTTTGAAGTAAACTTGACATAATTTGTTCATACTTTTTAAATTTCATTCAGTATTAGGTGTGAGAAAAAAACACACCATTATAAACCCATTTGTTAGAAAAAATGTTGCCATTGTACCATTTTGAAAACCGCAGATATATAACATTTGTAGATTATTATGTAACACAGAATTTCCCAAACTTCTCGAGTACCACTTCTCCTGCATGACTTGGATCTCTCCCTGCTGCAGCACAGCTGATTCAAATGATCAGCTCGTTATCGGGGGGGAGTCAGAGAGAGCCTGGCTCTGCTGAACTGGCTTCGTAGTATATTCCCGTTGATCATTTGAATCAGCTAAGTTTCAGCAGAGAAAGATGTAAAACATGCAGGAAAAGTGATAAAGAGGTTTGAAAAACGCTGATGTAGCTGATATGTTAAACCTTTACGTTTACGCAACACTATGATTAATGCATAGTTATTTTTAGGTACAAGAACTCATGTTTTGCCCTAAAATTCAAACGTTGGTGTCACAATCACATCTGGAAATGCTAATGTATGGCTAAAAGCAGTTGCTTTCAGGTGCCACAATCATGTCTGGAAATGCCACAGATGTCGTGCTAAACACTGGCCACTTTGGTCGCATAATCATGGCCAGAAATCTTGCCTATATCTTATAAAAAATACCCAGATTTGGTGGCACAAATGCCACTGGAAATGCCACAGATTCCTCAATAAAAATAACCGGTTTGGGAGGCACAAAACAGCTGGAATCTCCGCCAATGTCTCACTGAGACACACCCAGTTTTGGTGGTGCATTCATGGCTAGAAATGCTGCTTATGTTTTGCTAAAAAACAGCCAGTCTGAGGGCACGATCGCTGCTGGAAATGCAGTAGATGTGTGTCGCTTGGCAGCCAGCTCGCCAAGGTATTCACGCCATCCGTTATTCCCTCCACAAATCAGAACTACGCCACTTTAGGAACATTGATATGATGCAAACAATGTTTAACACGTAAACTTCATTTTCGTATTTCAGCAGACAAATAATCTTTTATCTTATGGTCATTTGTAGAAAATGATATCACATGCAGGGTGTTGATGTCATATGCAACCAAACTGTAAAGTTGAAGGTTGTTGTGCTGCACCAGAGATGCTCGTTCTGGTGTTACCTTGTTGCTCTTCAGCTTCATATTTCTCCATCCTCTCTCCCCAGGACGGCGCTGCCATTCGGCGGCTACGACAAGGCATCCAAGACGCTGACCTTTGAGCTCCCGGACTTCAACGATGCCAGCGAGGAGCCAGAGCCTGTGCCCTCACTGCAGGCCGACATCCGCTCACGCCCCTCATTTAACCGCACACCCATCGGCTGGGTCTGCAGCGAGGACAACTCCAACATCCACCTGGACCTGGACAACATCCCCTTCGACGGAGAGACAGACGACCTGTGAACAAACACACACAAGCAGTGCATGCACTGGAATTTATAAACACACACACGAAGAATACAGCCTTGTGAGTGTATACATGAGAGCATTAGGCACAGTTCATAATTTATACCCCATACACTGACTAAAGCACTATTAGAACTGCCGAGGCTCCCATGCACACGTGTTGAAATGTACTTTAATTAGCCTACATGAAAATTTTAAAAATCTAATCTAATCTTTTCATCCCCCAACCATGACTGAGTCATACTATGATTTTACGTACTCTGAGCTAATGTGAGACCTGTATGAACAGATACAGATGAGCACGCTACACTCTTAAAAACTATGTATTTATGCAATAAAGATCCACTTTACAGAACGTCTGTCTGCTTTTGATGTTACTGCAAGTGCAAGTCCTGGAGACGTGCCTGCCTGAACAAAGCTTTAATTATTTAAGGAAAAAGAGCTTTTTTTTTTACACTTTTCAAGACCATTTTGTGTAGCAAGACTTCTTAGGCTTATAAAAGTGATCAACTAAACTAACAAACGCAACAAAACTGAGCAGTGACTGACTTAGACAAAGACAAAATCTGACCGAAAAGGGCGACATACATAATTGCTGACGAGACCATTTTTGAAACAAAGAGGTGACTTAGACTAACAGTACCACCTAAATTACAAATAAAACCAAGCTGCCAGAAACTGTAAAAACAGAAATATAGTTGGACTTTCACATTTTCAGTGGTGCTTGAACACATCATTTTAACAGGGTGTGGTAGGACCGAATTGCAGCATAACAGAGCAGGTGAGTATTTGGTCATGACCTTCATTTAATTTTTTGACAGGTTTAATGGAGCAAAGATGAGTATAAACAGGTTGCAGGTAAGTAGGGACTGTTATCAGTTCGTAGAGAGACTGGGGTGAGCTCATATCCATAGGTGATAGTTCAGAGTTTGGGTGAAAAAATGGTGAATGTGTCAGGTAAATTGCAGAAACACTTACAGCAGGGAGCTTGTGGGAAAAGTGGGGACTGCAGACAGGGGCAGGCGGGGCTTGTGGTTGAGGAGGAAGCAGAGTTGGTGTCAGGCAGACAGCGGAGCCACAACAACAACAAAATATGTGCTTAAAATAGTTATACCTTATCAAACTACTTTGACTACTTTAACTTAAACTACTTTACTCATTTAGCCTGAAATTTGGCCAAAAATAAATTGCACCTACAAACCAGCATGAAAAGACTGATAAACTGAAGCGTTTTTCAACTCTCTGATTTTGTCTTCAACATTTAACTTCCAAACATCACAGGGAAGTTTCTAACAAGTAATTAGGTGGTGGCAGGATGATAATGCATTTTCTGAAAGTTACTCAAGGAAGCTCAAGAAAAAAATAGGTTATTTCTAACTTTAAAAATAACACCAACAAAACAAACAAACAAAAAAAACCAACAAAATCCCACCCCAGCCACGCCCTCCTCTGATAAATAAAGAGCAGTCCCTAACTTCATAGCCTATGTACTTACCTTATTTTTGATGGAGACTTTCAGGAAGTTTTTAACGGGAGCAGAACAGTCCACAGAGGTCTTCTCCTCTCTAAAACAAAGGAACCAGGTGACTAAACCGGGTAAAAACACTAAATGAAGCACTTTTACCTTTAAAACAGTATTTCTCTTACGCTGTTTGGCGCGGCAGGTCGCTAGCTTAGCACCTGCTAATGGGGGCTCACCTTTTTTCTCTTTTTACTTAAAATGCGGACCTTTCGGAGATTTTAACTAGAGGCCGAATTATTCGCAGAGGTCTCTTCCTCTCCAAAACAAATATATCCGGTGGTTTAAACTTGTAAAAACACCGAATAAAGCCGTTTAAAATTATTAATATTTTGACGGTTCCGTCTAAGGCTAAGGCTGCTAAATGGTAGCCGACGTGTAAACACGTATCTCGAGCTAGCGAGCAGTTTGTCCAAACGGGGCTGCTGAAGAAACATGGCGGCGCAACATGGTTAGCCACACATATAAACGAGTATTGTTAATTTATAATGGCACTTTCTGTCTGTTACAGTCTTATTAAAAATCCCTGGCTGCCTCACTAAACGGTGTCCCCATGACCTCTCACCTGCTCTGTGAATAGCAGTGTTCAGGCTGTGACTGTAAACTGGTGCTGGCAGATCTCCAGTGATAGAAATTAAACAGATGCTGCTGACAGCAGGTTACATCTGACTGTGGAGTTGTGTGTTGGGCAGAGAGACAGACAAAAAGAGAGCACGCAGGTAAGGCCACTCACAAACATGGAGACCACTGAATAGCTGTACTATGTTATTTTTAACTGTGACAAAAAGTCAAACCTTGTGGAATTCAACACACAAGGGGCTGCTCTCTAAATCAATAAACATAGACTTCTTCACATCTAAAAATAAACAATTTAGACTTTCTGAGGGATTAAAACATTGAATTTTTGTTATAATTATTGTAACAAAGTTCCACACACATGCCAAATCTCCCCCATGGTGGAATGCATTGAAATGATTTTTGCTTAATAAATCTATGAGGAAAAAAATACTCACACTATGAAATTTAAGGCACTTATGTCAGATTATGATTTAATCTAACCCTGTGTTTGAGGTTTACTTGTGCTTTTTATTTATGTGTATTTTCACAGTCCTTTCTTCCTTTTTTTCTCTTTTTTTTCTTCACTCTTTTGTTTTTCATAGATTACTAATAAAGACAGAACTATTCACTATGTCTTAAATGGAAGATCTCTATGTTTAGGAGGTGGGGTCTATTTAGTTTGAAAGGTAATTGAACTGTGCAGACAAGAGAATATCTATGTAAATTATGTATTTTTTTTGTAAATGCTTGATTTGTCTTATTATGAAGCCCCTAGAGGGACATGAGGGGAGAGAAAAAAAGAGATGGTGGAAAAATTTGATAGTGGAAAAAGAAATTAATGGTGGAAAAACATAGTTGTGGAAAAAATATTTTCTTCCAACATCAGTTTTTTTCCACCTTCTATTTTTTCCCACCATCATTTTTTTTCTTCACCATTTATTATTTTCCACCATCAATTCTTTTTTCCACCATATTTTTTTGAGCATCTTATTTTTTTCAACATAGATAGATAGATATACTTTATTGATCTCAAAACTGAGAAATTGGGATGTAGCAGCGCCATGCAGTAAGAACAGAGAATAAAGAGCACACATTATTAATAGAATATAAAGGAATATGCTTAAAAAACCTAAAAAAACCCCCAAAAAACTAAGAGACTGTACATATATACATATATACATGTGTAAAGTGCGGAACAGTATCTGAATAAATAAAAATAAAGTCAGCAGTGTAGAGTGACATGGAGCCAAGACCAGAGTTATTGATTTTTTTCAACATCTAATTCTTTCCACTATGTTTTTTTCTCCACCATCAAACCTTTTTTTTCACCATCTAATGTTTTTTTCCACCATCAAATCTTTTTAAATAGCTACGGGTGACATCACCACCATCCTCGCGCTCTTGTCGCCTCGTGCCCAGAAGACGGCGGCATCGGGCCGAGCAAACCTGCCTGCTGCTGAAAACGGCTACGTCACACGCACACACACTTCAGGAGCAGAGCTGGAAGATGGCACGGTATCGCGAGAGCGGCGTGCCGCGACCGCAGCGCTGGATGGCGCTGGTGGGGGCTGGATGCGCCCACGGCTCGCCCTCCTCTCTCCCGTTAAATCACACGGTAGGACACGCGAGCGGACGGAGACTGGCGGCGACAGCACCAGCACGGGGTGAGTCAAAAAACCTGCACTGCACGAGCCCCATCATAGCTACAGAGACCGGGGAGCACGCGCATGTGACCGGACACGATACACCATCAGTAGGTGTGTGTGTGTGTGTGTGTGTGTGTGTGTGTGTGGTAGGGGGGGGGGTAAGTCTGCCAGATGTGATCCTCAACAGATGTGCTCTCGTGACAGAGGATGGCTGTCATCTCCATCATTGCTCTCATCAGCAGCTTGGTCCTCGTGCAGGGTTAGTTGTATTATTTAATCAGCTGGTCAAGGGTCGGTAATACGCAGCAACTCTTCCTCGTGCTGCACACTGGTTGCCGCTTTAACGGAGCATCCCTCCCCCTCAAGTTCATCCCGGTGTCAGTCACACTGTAATCGTCCAGGCCATCCCACTCAGGTACATACCACTACTGCGCGCGTGGCTACTGACCTGCCCTGCGTGTTTTGGTCTCGCGCGGTGTTTCGTGGTGGACAATACTCTGTGTGGACTTGTTGATGTATCACGGGCCCGAGAGACCGCAGCCTTTTACCGATTCACGCTCCGCTGTCATCGCTCCCGGGGGCCGCTATTGATTTAACGTTGCGGTTTCGATCCGCGTGATTGATGACTTTGGCCCCTCACCGGGCCCGCATCACCGCCAGCCCTACAGTGCCGTCACATTAGTGACACAGCCCCTCTGCTGCCTGCCTCACGCGCGCTCACACACGTGAATACTTAGAAAAAAAGGGAAAATAGGGTACTGCTCATCCCCATCATTAAGCAGCAACACATGCTTTTGTTTTGGCTACTTGTGGGGACATTTGCTTTGCACTGATTCCCGAAAACCTCTCCAAACCAAAATATAACTAATGTAAACATGCTTAAACCCATGTGGAGTCTTAACCCTGAAATAAATGCTTAACCCTTTGAAACTTGGAGCAACATCACTTTTTCCCTGCTGCCTGCAGATGCCTTTTTACTTAAACCTCACCACTGAGCAGTTTGAAGGGATGGTTCACCCAAAAATGAAAATTTAGTCATTATCTATTCACCCTCATGATGATGGAGAGTCAGGGGCAGTTTTATGGTCCAGGAAAGGATAGGATAGGATTTATTGGATACATAAAGCCCGATCATAGATGTTTGAAAATAATCATCAAATATATAAAAATACATAAAAAGCTGTAAAAAATTAACAAAAGAGTTGCATACCCCATGTTTACATTATAAATGTTTATTTTTTGCCATGTGCACAGATTCTTATTACTCTTTCATCTAGGCTGAGATGTCTACTAAACTTTCACTCTTCAACCTTGAATAACCGAAATCTAAACTAGATGTTGAAATACAAAAAAGACATAAAACAGACATTTATTAAATGTCTTTTCAATGTTAAAGGGATAGTTCGCTCAATATAAAAATTCATTCACTATCTACTCACCCTCATGCTGATGAAAAACACTGCCGGAGTTTCACTGGGAAAAAGCGTTCCCAAACAATAGAAGAAGTGACCAGGATTAAAATGTATAAAAAAAATGCAGAATAAAACCACAAAATGTCCTAATACAGCTTGTCCGAAGTAATCCAACTGTCCTGAAGCCCCGATGTGCCAAGTTGTTTTGAAAGATCACTGGTGTCATGTTGTTAGCCTTGTTGTAGCCTGTAGCTCCTGGGGGGGGGACTAATAATTCTTAAAATTACATATTTAATCATTCTTATAATTACATATTTAAAATTATTTTACTAAATTATTAGAATTTAAAGCACTTTTTTCAAAAGTAAAACTTTCTCTTTTGTTTTGTGTTTTTTTTCTTCTTCTTTTTTTACTTTTTAAGAAATCAAGCCAATTTGTTCAGGTTTCAAAGGGTTAACCTTGCAGAGACGTGCATTTTATCTCCTCTTGTAAAATGTGGCTGGTGGAACAAGTTAATTTCCACACACACACACACACACACACACACACACACACACACACACACGAGGACACACACTTTCAGCAGCACACCTTCACCCTCCAAACTGAGCTGAAATGTCGCCTTGACATTTAACTTGGACTTATCATCAATTTCAGTTTTTGGAGATGAAACATTGTGAATTTTTGCTTTTTTGCATTTTTTGTGCCATGACATGGGTGTGTGCATTAATGTGTGTGTGTTTATCTCTGTGTGTAAAAACTCCAGCTCAGTGCACGCATATGTACCTTATTTAATGTCACATGCCTTTATATATACTGCTGTTTCCATATTTTATGAGCTGTCGCTGTAGCTTTGGTACAGTATTATTGTCTTACAGCCTTTTATACTGTGATAGTGGGGATGTCCTGGAAGGAAAACCCACTTTACCTTTTATCTACAAAATAGTTTGTCCTTTGTCCCTGTCCAGGTAATCACACTGCCAAAAAAAGCCTGGCTTCTCTCTTTTCTCTCAGACAGATTTTACTTGGGGCCGGCATTATTTAAAGGCCCATTGTGTGGGATTTAAGGGGATATCTTAGCAGAAATGGAATATAATGGAGACTCCTCAACTCCTCCTTCGATGTCAAAAGGATGTAGCAGCATTTAGGGCCAAATTTAATTTCATTTTTTCTTAAACCACATTTAAGAAAATTAACAAATAAATCTACCTTTTACCTTGTATAATGTAATAATTCTGTTTTCTTTAGTGTGTAATCACTTTAAAATAACACTTGTTGTGTTTCTGTTACTGTAGAATGAGGCATTTATACCTAAATAAAATAGAAAGTAAGACCTCGTCCAAAGAGTCTGCCATGTAGCACCACCATGTTTCTACAGAAGCCCAGAACAGACAAAACACTGGGGGCCATTCATGTTTTTGTGTTGACCAATGCAGGCAGCAGCCCCCCTGACTGTGGGCTACTGATCAGGACTAAAATAAAAAAGCAAAATTGAAAATTAAAAAGCATTAACAGAAATGCTTTTTAATTTGCATTTTTGAATAACTAAAATTAATATTCAATCCTCAAGAATGCGCATCCTTTGACATAATTAAAATGAAAAAGAAAAAAGGACATTAGCTTTTTAATTTTCAAAAAAAAAGCCCCACTAAATTGTTATTTTAATTCAACCGATAAAGCAAATTTTAAAACTGAAATGAATTAATCTTTTGAATATGGCTACATTGCGGATAATTCTTCTCTGCTGATCATTTTTCTTTGTTGTCTACATTATCTTTTGTTGGTTTTTGTCTCTTTGTAGTCATTTTGTGTCTCCGTGTTGTTTTGTGTCTCTTTAAGGTAATGTGTCTTTTTTGTCTCTTCATGGAAATTTTGTGTCTCCTGCTGTTGTTTTGTGGGTCTTTGAGGTAATGTCATGTCGTCTTTTTGTCTCTTTGTGGACATTTTGTGTCTCCCTTGTTTTTTGTGTCTCTTTGAGGTAATGTAATGTTTTTTTGTCTCTTTGT